>NW_010167931.1:533-41949 GCF_000695765.1 Mesitornis unicolor | reverse complement strand
CATTCCTGGCACTGACATGACAATTGCCATCCAAGGGAAGAAACTCTGCCTCTGACCAGCACCATTACTGTATGTAGTGTTCCCAGATGTTGTTTTCTGCAAATGTGGCTTACTTGTGAGCGTGTCCCATTTGGCAATAGGTAGAGCAGCAGAGGTGAGTTCTTGCGGCACCAGCTGAGGAACAGAAAATACAGAACACTTCACAGCATCGACTGTAAGGACAGTTCTGGCCAGCTGTGGTATTTTTTTTCTTACAACATTTTTGAAAAGACCTTCTCTTTGTCTTCAGAAGCTTCACACAGAAAATAAACGTTGTAGTATTGGCTTAGTTCCTGGGACTGGATATTTGCAGTATGAACTGGAGACACTGAGCAGAAACAGATAATCAAGACTGTGAGGCTGGAAACCACCATATTTCCTTCCTGAAAAAAATAAAATAAAATTAGGAACTTTAGAAGCTTGTCTCATCTGAATGACTCACAGAAAACATTTTACAGTATCATGACTGAATGCCACCCTTGGACAGGAACACACAGTATTGATGAGCTAAATGTGATCAGCATATCTGAAATAAATCTTTTCATTAGTTAGTACATTTTTATCAATTGCTGTTAAGTGTTGCAGAGATTTTATTTGTTCTTGTCCCTCTACGGGAAAAAGCAAAGCAAACCAAGAAGCCTTTCTTCCATCCAGTGTTAAAAGACTGAAAGCATTTGTTTCTTAGAGTAGAATGAATTTAAGTTCTTATCCTTCCAAATATCACATTCCACAAATTTGAGAACACCAAAATTGAATTACTGATATTTATTCAAGAAACCACAGAAATGCTCGGACCTTTCAGCCACTCGTATTGTGATCAGTGTGACTCCTATCTGAGTGCTGATGGGGTAAATGATGACTTCTTTTAAAAATAAAAAGTAACATTCCAGACACTCTCATCTTGGTTGAAAATAAAAAGAATTGCGGCTTCAGTAAAAGCTTCAGTTAAAAATAAACCTTCACTTTCTTACCATTAAAGGCAACTAAAAAGATCCTAAACTGTCTTAACTGTGGGGTTTTTTTTCACTTTATTTTGTTGTTGTTTCTGTTGTTGTTGTTATTATTATTATTACAAATATTTCATTGGTACAGTTGCTAAAAGTCTCCTGGGAAGTAGATTTGTATCTGGAAAAGGACTATAGTGCCATGCATTTCAACTTGATGGCATTTCTAGTAAATGAAAGATGAGAGAGAGAGAGGGAGAGTTAAGCTAAAATTGCCTGTGGTTGTGGGGTGGGGGGCACTGCTGTATTCTGCAGGTATGTGGTAAAATGGACTTGCCCAATCAGGCAGAGTAAGGTCTTAAACTATGGTTTTATACACCCGATTACACCAAATCACACCATCCAGACTTGGTCTCTAGTTGTCTAATGCAATTAATGTTTAGTTGCTTTTATAAAGTAGAACTGCTCCAAAAAGATAGAAAACTAGAATTAAAGTACTATGCCTAAAGCCTAAATGAGTTCAACTCTCCAAGCCAAAATGTGCATGGAGAGCAAACGTATCCAACAGCAGAGAAGAACCACTCATCTCCTATGAGTTCATATCTATGTCTATGAAATAAAACACCTCTCTTGATTTCCAAAAAGTAAGAGACAATGCATGCATTAGTGGTGAGGAGGCTGGTGTGAGGTTAAAAAAAAAAAGTCAAATAATAAGATAACTTTACGATAATTTATACTGTGAGACTGTGAGTATAAGTTATTCATGCCAATGGGCAATATAGAGAGAACGTATCTTACTGACTTTAGAGTAGGTCTAAGCATAGACTATGGAAAAGAACCAAGTGTTTATGTAAAGCTGTGTATACTCTTTGGTCAGTATTTTCAATTGAGTTAAGGAGACAACAGTAGTACTTCCACTGCTCAAGCTGTACTGAATTAATTTTTGTTCATTATAAAAAGTAAGTTTAAAATGTAATTTTAAAAAAAATATATTTCAGCCATTTAATGAACTTTAGACAGGATCCTGGGCAAGTCCTTCACCCAAACGTACGTTAATCCATGGACTTCTCCCTGTCACAGCAGGTATGCCAGCATATACATACACAGCAGTCTTACATGCTTGCAATTTATATTTCCAGAAAAAGTCATCTTACTATATCTTATTTCAATATTAACAGGTAGATTCATAAACATCTTCCATTCATTCTCATTCCTTAGTGCTTCAGGAGAGAGGCAACCAGTGAAAGAGAGGGAGAAACCTTTCAGACATTACTGGAGCAGCTGTGCTCATTTTCACTGCTGTGGTGCCGAGGCACTGCTGCACACCCTGTCACAGCTCCTTTTTGGTGCTCAGTACTCTTCTGCCCAGTCCAGGAGAAAAATGAGAAATTAAGGAAAAAGCTAAATTTCAGGTCTTTTGCAGCAAGTGTGGTATTCCCAGCTTTCAGCATTTCTTACAATAAATGTAGGTTTCTCTAGGCTTACTTTGCCTAAATATAATTTTAGGCATTTTTGAACTGGGAAGCTTTTATTTTGTTTTTCCTTTATCACCTCTGTCTTTTCATCTACTTTCTCCTACCACATAGGAGAAAGTATTCCTGGATAGTCATAGTACAGAGTTCCCTTGCACAGGGGACTGGGCTATTAGCTGTATGAAGTGTCCAGACAAAAGGGACTCAAAGCTTTTGTGCAGCTGTTTCAGTGGATTTTCTTAGGTATTTCATAACTTGAATCAAATGTCTGCAACAAAACAGAAAGATGGCACAGAAAAATTAATAAGAAACTGTATACAAGGAGAGAAAAAATAAATTAGAAAAAGATTAAATTACAGCAGTTTGGGAAGCAGGAATACAAGGTGGGATCAGAAGATCCTTAGGCTTTTCCTTAGGCTTTTCCTAAGTCCTCAACGGGACTTTGTAGAGTTTATTTTTACCCTGGTTGTCCTTGAGTTGCAGCACTGAGGTCTGAAAAAAAAGGCTTGACCTGCAAGAAAAGAGTGGATGAAGAAGGAGAACAGATTTATGTTCCTTTATTTCTGTTCTCTCTTTTATGATTTTTTTTTCAGGAAAAGTTCATTTTTACCTTTAAAAAAAAAATTAAAATCTACCTCCTGAGTTTAAAAATCGTGATAGTCCTGAGGTCTCATTCTAAGAAAATCACATTGACCCACCTCACTGACTGGCTAACAACCAACAGTGACAGCAGCAACAGCAGTAATGACAACAAAGCTATAAAAGACTCATGTTCATTATATTTCTCTACCTTTTCAATGACTTTGAAAACAGGAAAATACTGATCCTTTTTCTGGTTATGAAAGTACCAAAGTTATTTTATTTTCATCACCTGTGTAGTTGTGCGTATTTGAGAAATGAAACCAAGAAAAAGCAACTGTAAAAATAATGAAAAGTTGAGAGTTAGTTTTCATAGTTACTTCTTTTTCATGTCTCAGAAAACCACAAAAGGAATCTTTGATCCTAGTTGGTCTAATGAAGTGATAAATTAGGTCTTCATTTCCTATTTCCCCGGCAGTTCTTTGGGCAAACAAAAAACACCTTTAAAGTCAAATATTTTTGTCTGTAAGGGTAAAGGATTTAATTACAGTTAGGAATAAAAGATATGTGCAACACTATAAAAGGTAGGATTTTAAAAATTTTCTCTAATTTGAGGCTACTGGTGTTCTCAGCTCATTTTTTTTGTTAGCTCAAAACATCCTTTGGGTACTTTATGATGCCTTTTTCAACAAATAATCCCACTGATCTACGCAGGAATGACTCATAACACTAGCAGCTAGTCAGTGATATTTAAGTAATCATAATGTAAGGGTGTTGGAAAGATTCTATGCTGCTTTGGCATGTCTGCCACTGTTTGAAACATATATCAGTTATTTTTATAACTTTTAAATCTGATATTCTGTAAATATACCAATACAAGAAAATACTTTAGACTATTTTAAATAATCCTTTATGGGAATATTGCAGTGAGTGAACATTATTTTTTTAATTTTCTTAAATATTGAGGGGTTTGTTTTAAGTAGATACATGAAGAACAGCTGAATACCTTCAAAAGCTCAGACTTGATGCAAGAAACAAAAAGTCTAATGATTACCCAAAGCCTATTCTTGACAGCTTTGTTAGGTCCTCTGTATTTTCTAGGTAAAATGCATTTTTTTGTTCTGATTCAACGACAGTCACTTTTCCAGTAAGCCCTAGTCATCCATTACTTTAAACTTTGAAAACTTGCTTACCCTATTGAAGTCAATGAGAATCATTCTCTAGCATGTGTTTATAATGGAAAGAGTATAGAAAAAACACCTTGCCTGGACTTTAGTACTTTTTCTATTTTAAAGTGATGCAAACTCTTACATTGTTTTCTTTCCTGTTTTAATACCAAAACCTATGAAAAAGCTCTGCCTATGTTGAGTTTTGAATGGTGCACTTATCTGAATTACTGTTGTTTTTAAATCAACCATTCTTGCTGTTGTTTATGAGACTTCTGATCCAAACAGGGTGACCTGCTCCAGGCCCTGATACCATTACATGGTGCAAGGCACTGTTTGAGGATCACCCATCTTTGACTCCAGCTCCTTACGTTCATGATTTAGACACAAATGCAAAAACTGTAACACAAAGTCACGTTGCTGTCATAAGCTTAACAGAATTCTAAAAGGCTGCAAGAGCATGCTATCAAATATTTAAAGGGGAGCATTTTCCGGCAACCTCACTTAATCCATTCTTTATAGGAGGAAAATTAAAGGTATGTTTCCACTGAGTCTGGTCCAGGTTTCTGGAAATATATGCTTGTAAACAAAATTACAAAGATTCTTCCTGCCTGCTTCTGCTTTTACTCCTGATTAAACCCTAAGGTCAATTATTTGAAAATCTGGGGAAACTTCTGAGTCAGAGGTTGATCAGATTCCAGAAAAAGAAGTCCAAATGGGGAAAAGAGAACGAATGAGGCAAAACTTAAAATGTTGACAAATAGGTTGGCTTTTTTAATGTAGTCTGTCAAGTTCAGACAGGGAAATTGTGATGTAATAGGAACAGAAATTGTTGGTCATAATACAACCTGACATTTATTTCAAATTGGTGGAAAGTTTTCACAATAAGCATGTTTTATCCACAGTTTTTCTGCAGTGAAAGAATGCTAGGGCCATTTTGTCTTCTGGTTGAGTAAAGGGTCCTTTTCTCCACTTTTCTAAGAGCTGATCTACTTAGATGTTAACTACCTCTAATGTCAAAATCTGGATGAAATGCTTTGATCTTTGTAAAAGGGCACACTGAAGGAAAAAATACATATATGAAGGCAAGGAACTTACTGGACTACATCTTAGTGAAAATCTGAAATAAAAGGATAAGACTGTCCCTCTTCAGTATGAGCATTAAACATTGGGTTTAAAGTGTTAGAGTCCAATTGTATTCTTTTTCACACTGACATGATGCTCATAGATTTGAGCAGTGGATTCAAGGGTATATCTGACAGCAGAAGTTGGGTTTGTGTGCATTACTGGCATTTCTAGATGCTCTGGCTATATCTATACTAGTAAAATAAACAGAGCCAGGCTCCTGGCTAAACCTCTGGAAGAGGTGCTCATTCCTACTGCTTGTTTGGCATTCTCTCAGGCACAGTTTTGGCCTGAGCTCACCAGCACCTCTCCGATGATGTGAGAGCCTGTGAGACAGCATGGGCCAAATCCTGTTTTTAATAAATAGTCTACATGAATCTGTGGTGTCTGGAAGGGGGGGTGTGGCAGAGTGGAGAGGGTTTATCCACATGGCCTTAGCAGTACAGATGACTACAACACATTATAGAGCTGTCATGCCAGTTGACTGTAGGCCCATTGAGCAGGCTATGGCCTATTTTAACAGATGCAGCCTCTGAGGGAAGTGCTGCCATGGATTATTTTCTGTAGCAGCTGAAAGTACAAGTTGAGATGCAAAATATGTGAAGAATGAATGGAGACTAGTAGGGATTTTGAGGAGATATTAATGAATCAGAAGAATGCACTGTAGTTCATTAGTGGTCTTGTATTCCCTCCTGTGGAAACTAGCAATACAGGAGTGAGGAGAAAAGGGAAAATATGTAAAAAAAAAAAAAAAGCTGGAAATACCAAAGAAGCCTTTTAACAGCATCAAGAGACCCTTCTGTTCAACTGCAAACTTGATCATGAGAATCTGGTGAGGAACAGAGCCCACATGATCTTCTCTGCTCACACCTCAGACCCAGTCTGTAGCTGGCATAAATCAGTGTAGCCATTAGCACTATTCTCACCTGTACCAGTTTAAATTTCTAAGCCGCATTTAAGCTATTTAATATAGATGTGCTGATGAAGCAGTGGGACTCCTTTTTACCTCCATTGGCTTTACAGGAATCCAAGTCTGCTTCTTTACACTTAGATTTACAGCAACAGCAGCAGTACTCAAGTTAGTCACTTTTGATTAGGCATGGTCATTTCTATTGGCTATCTAAAATATAAGTATGTGGACTTTCTTCAAGGTCAATAGAGAGGCCAGGTCCAGATTTATTGTATTCTAGGATAGTTATCTAAGGCAGGTAGGATTAATCTCTCTGTCTCTGTCTGCATTGGTTACAGGATGAACCTAGATAACTAACTTAGACCAGATGTCTGATTTTTCTACAGCTGCATTTGGATGGTATACTCACTTTGTTCTTAGTGAAAATATCAGGCCCTGTGAAAATGTAAGGCACCTCAAACATGGAACATAAGTTTCAGATAGGCAAAATACCTTTCTCTGCTATCAGCACCTGGTTCTCCATCTCCTGCAGTTAATGACAAAGATACCACTGACTTCAGTGGGAAAGACTCAGTCACAGATGCTCAGTAATCTGGTTGTCAGACCAGCCCTATGCTTAGGTAAACTGAAGTCTCAGTTACAACTTTAATAACAACAGATTTAACAGGATCTCATGGATTGTAAAAGCTAGTCAGAAGCAGGAATCTAATATTGTTGTAGGAACTTTAATATCCCTCATGTGTTTCTTATGCTACTTATTTTCTGGATTTGGGGCAGTAAACTCAAAATGCACTAGCTGTGTTTTTGTCAGATTGCTTGTGGTAGGTTGTGTAAATATACATGCAGATAGATGACTTGTCAAAGGTCCAGAACCTAATTTTTTTTAGAGTTAGTCAGACTTTTCTTGAAATATTTTCCTTCTTTTTCTTGTGCCGATGTACACTTACCAGCAGCAGTACTAAACTCTGGAGTGATCTTGCTGGTTTAGTCCTGAGCTCTATAAGATAAGAGGAAAATAAATGCTGCTTGCCTGCTCAGTATTATAAACCAAAAGAAGCACACCAAACCTAGAACAGACAATGGGAACATTGAAAATATTCACTGAGACAAAGTAATAATATTCCAGATATTGGAAATAGCATCAGATGAAGTCAGTGAAATGGAATGTATGTCATGAGACATAAAATGTCTGATGAAAATAAAGAGGCTTTAAGAAAGTTATTAAAGACACTGAACCAAAATATTTCAGTCTCAGAATCAGGAAGTCTGAGAGAGAGTAGTCCAGTGTATTGGAGCCTTGGGCATCTTAATAAGCATTTAAGGAGGGGAACAAGTTTATGGAGTTGATAGGTGGCTTTTAAACATCTGCTTCTACCAGTGATAATTCAGTTGAGATGTTGCCCGAGACATACTGTTTAAAAAGAATAAGCATGAGCTTAACGAGGTGCAAATTAAGAATGATAGAAAAAATAGCAAATTCAGAATGAAAGAAAGAGATATACACCTAGAAATTTTGAAAAGACTGAATGGTAGATTTTCTGAGCTGAAGACAAAACAGTAATAATACAAGATGCATAGCATCAGCTGCTACACTAGGAAATTAGATTGTAGCAAATATTTTATTTACATTATTTTATGTGTTAAAGGATAATATTTTAAAAGACAAAAGAAGTTTCTTAATGAAAAGGTTGAAAAGAGAATGAAAAATAGGTATTTAAAATATTTCTGTAATACAGTCTTATAATTTTTAATTATCATTTGCATTTCACATTTAGTGTGTAAACATCAACCTAATTTGTAACTGACAATCCTAGGACTTTTATCTGTTAGTCTGAGGGTTTTTTTATTCCACATGTTTTTTCTTTTTCAGTCTTTTCCATATGTCTGTAGTATCATAATTGCAGGCGAAAACAGAAAGGCAAAAGAAATGAATGGGCAGAGAAGTTCATTAAAGAGATTATATCCGTATCTGGGGCACACCTCATAGAAGTCTGGATTAACCTTCAGCATATGAGAGTGGAAACGTTAATTTAGTTCCAAGAGTAATAAAAATGTTCTGGATGGAAATGTGTATCATTTACCAGCACAGCCGCCTTCTTACTCACATTGTCTGTATATTGCATTACTCCCCAGGGAAGACATTCCTTCACATTTTTCTCCATCAAAGCCAGATTGTTCCTATGCCACGTAAATTGAGGCAGTACATGAAGCGAAAGGGCTGATGGCTCATCGTTATATAAACCCTGCTGACGAGTTCAGAAGCAATGGGGTTACTGAGTTTCTCAGTTCTGTCCATTCAGCAGTGGGAATTTTGGTGGCCAACTCCTGTGCTTGCAGCATGCTCTGTGTTGGTGGCCAGTGTGATGGATGGCTGCAGTGTCCGGAGCCACAAAGCTAAACTCTGCATGCTCATGTGCTGTCACCTCCCAGCCCACGCACAGAGCCAGCCAGTGCTTTGTGCAAGCCAGTTTGCAGAGTATTTCAGTTGCATTGCAAATAGGCTGCCACAAGTAGCGGGGGGTGGAGGGATGGGGTGTAGGTTGTCTCCCAAAAGCTGCAGAGTGCCTGTAGCAGCACATTTCAGGGGATCATCTGGCTAATGCTGGACTATTGCCTTGTGTAAAATGGCAGGAGTATAATCCCTGGCTCGTCCTTCTCCTCATCTGTTTCACCTTTACATGGTGCTTGTCTTGTCAAGTGCCATGTTATAACCTCCCCAGCCCAGCTCACTACACTTGGACCCCATCTTTTTCCCTTAAACAGCCTTGCAAAGACACACTTTGCTCTTTTTTTTTCTATCAGATACTGTGGGGATGATGGAAGAAACCTGGTTTTTGGTGGTTTATTTTGTTTTGGTTTGGTTTTTTTCCTCCAGTGCTATAATTTTCTTCTTCTCATTAACTTCACTGTAGTCTTTCGGAGACAAAGAATGTCAGGATTTTGTCCCAGATGTGATAATTTAAGTTTTCATTAATGAAATAAGGCAGTTGGGATCTTGGCAAGAGATGAAGAAAGCCCCAATACTGATGAAAGGGGAATCAATGCCCACAGTTGTTTTTTCCCTTGAGCCTTACTGTGGACTATGTAAAGCAGTTGGCAAGGACTCCTCACAAACAAGATGAAGAGGAAAAACAGATATGAAAGATATTTTAGTAAAGCAATATTAAAAACATGAAAAAACTTTATGAATAAGAATAAGAACAATTTTAACCTTTTCATTCCTTCCACTTTGAAAACCTGTTGAAAGCAAACGGCATGGTCCAAGACATATCCAAGAGCAGTGCTTCTCCACTGTTGTGTAACTTGCTTCCGTTTCTGCATGGAGTTTGACCAATCTGGATTTTGGGAGCTTCCTAGGAGGCTTATACAAGAATTCCTGGTGCGAAAATCATGAGTTCCAAATACATGTTTTCAAAGCTAAAAGTGGATAGCACCTTTCTCCCAACTGCTTCGCTGCCACTGCTTTTAGTGCCTGGCAACTGGTCTCAGTCCATCTGATCCCAGTCCAGCCCAATAGAGAACAGGCATCATATGTCCCTATTTTAGCTTGAAATAAAAAAGAAAAGTCATAGCGGAAAAGTGCTTTGAGAACAGTTTGACAGTCGTCAATACGCAACAGGCAGCACAAAGCATATGGACTAACACTGAACTGCTTAATGCAGTGACAGTGAAGTGTTATTTGCCCGTTTTCCCTAACTGCTTACTTAAAGTTAGTAGTCTTATTTTCTCCTGGTACTTTTCCCCACCTAAGATCCTAAGAAACCAAGTCATGCATTACAAACTATGAACCCTCTGACATCACAGAATAATTCTGGTTTCCAGAGCATTTCTGTATATTGGAGAAAAAAAGGGCTCAAGCATCCAGGAAATTCTGGTTAGATATCACATGTGCCTGTCCCAAGCCCAGTGACCACATACTTTATAAAAAGTATTTTCTGGCACTGCCTAAGCAAATTGCAATTCCACTAAACTCCCTTTCATCTGCCCAGTACAATCTTCTCACACTTACTATAATTTCTAACAGTTAGAAAGCATTTGTTATTCCATTCCTTAATTACTTAAATGCTTCTCTGTGCTTATCACAATGTCAGAGAAGAGCCTGGGGAAAGAAAACAGTAGATGTGCACTATGGAAAAGAAAGAGGATGAAAAGGGAGGGAAAAAAACTTGCTAGGTTTGAGATTAGGAATCTGGTCTTCTCACAGGACAGTCAAAGCAGCACTGTATGAGCAGACTCGGTATAGAGCAATGACAACAATGCTTTTGGAATTTCCATAGCAAAAATAGACACAGAATTATGTTGCAGAAGTATTTCCATGCACTCCTAAGCAGTAACTCTCTACTTTCTCAGACGAGCTGGTAGGAGTGGGATGGGAAAGTTGGTAATACATTATCAGACATATTTGAATCTGGCTCGATACTTGTGTATAGCTCCTCCTCCTAAGGTTTGGTGTCCCATCCACTGTTGGATTAGATACAGACAGGATTAAATACACAAAGAGTTATGACAGAAGAAGTGGAAGGGTGAAAAGACTTTTGATTGAATAAGGAAAGTAGCACGGAGGACTGAATGACATCTGCCTCAAACTTTCTTGTCCAGATTTCATGAACATTGTGAAATGCTCTGTGGTCTCTATTATGAACAAAATGTACCCAAAGTCCTTTGTTAAAAATTTGCTTTAAAAAGTCCCAAAATTGCCAATTCTTGTGGTCAAAAACCGTAACAGTCTACAATAAGAAGAAAAAAATGAAAAATGTAGGTGTGAAGTTTATGCTTACCTTCTGGTTTCTGTTTTCAGACTGATGCTGAGTGATTTATGTCTTTTTTCTTCTTCAGCAACATATGCAAAAATTACCTTGATAAATAGGATTCAATTCTTAGATGATACCTCAGAGAACTTACATATTAAACTCACAGGAGTGAGGCTTCCATCAAGACCATCAAGTATTGCATGTTTATATTAATAATTTGAAAGCTGGGAATTCTTGAAAACTTTGATGTTCATTTCAAATCTTACTTTTAGAGATTCCCAAAAGGAAATTTGTGAGGGCATGAGGGGACCCATTGCAGTATGAGCTGATATACCAAGTGAAAACTCATAACATACCCAGATAATGTGGCAAGTGGCATTAGGTTGCCTTGACCTAATAGAACTGTCAGAAAACATCTTTGACAAACCAGTTGTTTCAATATTTTTTTTGGTCAGAAAATATCTGTTTGCTGACACTGAGTCTTCCGCAGGAATGTGCTTTTAAACAAAATGTATTAAGAAAGCCTATTTTAGGTTCAGGATAGAATTGCTGATCAATTGTGAGAAAGAGAAGCAGAGAGAGCCCCCACACACTCAGTTGCCTGGTGGTTAGGGCACACATATTCCTCATAGTTAACACTGCAGTGCTGGTTTGGATTGCAAGATGTGCAAGGGACAGATATTAAAGGGTTTCCAGTACTGTAGGGATGTGTTTTATGGATCTTAGGTATCCTACCTTAGCTAGCCATCTAGATTACTTCTAGATCTGTAGAAAGAAATGGGATAGCCATGTGGTAATGTTCTAATGAAATTTTTATTTCCCTTCCCTTCCCTTCCCTTCCCTTCCTTTTGACAAGTATTTGGAGAATAAATGAAATTTTGCCTGGCAGTTTTAGGGGCTTTTTGTTTGAAAACAGCAGTGCAGTAGGGGAGTTAACAAATCAGAGCAGCAGTCCTACATGCTGTACGCAGTACTTGCACTGCAAACAATATGACTTTTTTGAGAGGAAATGCACTTTTTTGTCTTAAAGGTCATAGGAGGTAGTGTGTCAAATAAACCACTAAGTTTTGTGGATCTCTGGTTATTACATGTATTCTCCTGGAGATGCAGAATTTGAGAGAGAGGAGGCCTGTTTCTAAACATGCTCTGTGTACTGGTGTTTTGCTGTGTGCACAGGAGATTCACAGCGCTGGGGCCCAACTGCATGTTAAAATTGGATGGTTTAAAATCAATTCCTCCTTGACATACCTTTCAAGTTTGAACAGATTGGAAGCCCTCAGGGTTCTGAATGTGACCTTCTCTGGAAGCAGTTTATGAGATTAACTCTCAAAGCACAGCTGGTCTCTGTCTCCCGTTATGCTACATATTAGTGATGCCATCAAACTCTATTTGGAAAAGCACAAAAATCTGCAAGCCTAAACTCAAATCTGAGTAAAACTTGCTCCAATTTCCTTATGTTTTCTTTCTGTTTCTTCAGGCTTCTTCATGGCTTCTTCATGGAAATGGCTTCCAGAAAGAACCACATGTGTTAATATCATCATGTACTATATTGCAGGTGGAGGAAAAAATATATTATTTACAGCAACTCTGGAGAGACTTGAGGTTTCCTCTTATGTACAGTGACCCTCTCAAAGCTGTGGTGAGAGAAAGAAGCACCTTTTTCCCCCAAACTTGTATAAAGCAATTTTCTTCAGAGAGATTTGCTTCATAACACTGACAATAGTGGCTGAACGGTTGTTAGGAAATAGGATTCAGTAACTACTCTAAAGAAATGTGAAGTAGAACTTCCCTTCTTGCTTACAGCCTGTGATTAACTGCCAAGATCAATCCACAGGGCTTTCTTTTAAATTGAATTTATTCAAAAATCCACTATATAAACAGCACAGAAAGGATGAAGACTCTAACTTTATTCGTTACATCACAGTTACTGTATGACATTTACAGAGCAATTCTGTGGCTGTCAGAACCAGAACAAGACCAAAATCTGGCTTCATTTGAGTACTACAGTTGGCCAGTGTCTGGACCAAAATGGAGTGAATCGTTACAAAAAAATTTTCAAGACTTTGCCCTTAAATAAGGAAGGTCCTGGCTGCCTGCTCTCCAGTGCACTCTGTCATCTCATTATCTGCTTTGGGATGGAGCTGCTCTGCCAGTTGTGCTCCTACAATGACAGCAGTGGATTGAAACATCAGCAGACATAGTAAAACTACATGTCATGTATTCCACTGTTACACCTAAGAAATTAAAATGTTCTGTTTCCTTTGCCTATTTGATACTTAATTTATATCTGAATATGAGATTACATGTTACCAAGGATCATCCTTCAAAAGACCCAGTTTATGAGAGTCTTCAGGCCAGCAGTTTTGATCCTGAAAATATCAGACTTTATTGAAGGGTGGCATCTGGATATCTGTCCTTGAAAAAAGTCTGAAGAAAGTAAATAAGGAGTAAAGTTTGGACACAAGATTGCAAAAGGTCATGATTTTAGAGAACAACTGGGGTTTATTTAAAATATTCAAACTGAAAAATGAAGTCCCTCTTTGGATTTTTTCCCAGCTTATTCCTCATACTGGAAGAAAGCCTGTCTAGCATTACTTTAAAAACTGTTTTTTTCCTCTTCAAACAATGTAAAGTATAATGACTTCATGGTCCTGGTGGAAGCATCATGCATCTGCTGTTACTCTGTTTTTAGAGCAAGCTGTCTTCTGTCTCACAAAGTCTAAGGGATCCAGATAAAATTTCTTGGAATTTCTAAAACTAGAAAAAGATAAATTCTGATCTGCAGTTGAAGCTATACTGGAAAAAAATTACTAATAAACCATACTAACATGTAAAGTGGGTGGAGTAGAGTGTCTGCTCTATTCCAGTCAAAGCCTCAAATGCAAGTTTGTATTGCTCAAGCCCATGGAAATCCAGGTGGCTCCTATTTAGATTTACTAGCCAGTCATAGCCACCCTTGGCAAAGGTTTTCCCAAGTAGAGAAACAGGTTCCTAGTAGTTCTGCATAAGCTAGCTTTTCATTAAATGATCACATTAGCCTTTTTTGACTAAACCAATTTTCAGTTGCTCTGATGAAAAAGTAAGTATGAATGACACAGTGATAATCTCTGTAATTACAGGAATAACACCTCAGTTCCTCTTTAAAAATAGAAATAGGCAATAGATTTCTGGGAACAGAGATGAAAAAAAGTTTCGAAACTTCCAGAGAAACCCACACAGTCATTGACAGTCATGGGCCAGAAACCTTCTGATAAATGTTCTTCATAACGTTCTTATAATTTGGGAGATGTGACAGAGCAAATGAATGACTGCACTGGAGAAAGAGGACAATCAGCAAGGATGTGAAATTACACTTGGCAAAGTTTACTTTGCCTCAGAGCTTTCTAGAGAATCAGTCTTTCATTTTAGCATGAGCCCAAACCCAGGGTTTTTTTTAACAATCTTTAGCTTTTGTGGCTGTTTGCTAGAAATGTGGATAAAAAGGAACTTTGAAGCACAGTTCACAGCTACATTTCCAAAACCTCCATCAGGCTCTGAATTGTTCAATTTCTTGAGGCAGGGGAGAGGAAGAGAGAAAAATAATTAAGGTGAATATTTTGTTCCTTGCATTTATTCTCTTCAGTAATAAAAGATCCTAGATCAAAGAGGTTCTTTGTTAGCAGTCTCCAAGTTGAGACTTAAGACAAAACCAAATGGTGTCCTTTTGATCTTTTCCCCTTTCATTCTTGAATCCACTCATTTGGTGCTTGGCATACCTTCTATCACATGAGCTTGGATGGTAATAGACTTTCCTCACTTTCAAACAGGGGCTGATCAACCCCTCTTGGGGCCAGAATCAGTAGCAGTATCTTTGAGAGGAGGGTCTGCATGCTGAGTAACCTTCAGCACTTTTTCCCTTTCTCCAGACCATCACTCTGGAGAAGCAATGAACAGCAGCCTTTAACTCTATGACATGAATTACTGAAGCTAGACCAGCGGGCTGACCAAGCATTTGTTTTCAACATTTTTGTGGAATATATGTAGCCTTTCTTTATCTGCATCTGTAGGTCTGTGAGTTGGCTACTTGAAGGGAGCATGCTATTTAAGCATTGGTGATCAGGGTCTTTCTCTACTCTGAACTTTTTTAAGGTATGTATAATTGGCTGTGGAATGTTTGTTGTTTTCATATTAAAAACAAAACCAATCCAAAATCAGTATTATGTGAGCAATTTAAAGGCAGAAGTCTTTTATGTTTACTGCAGTTGTAATTAGAGTTTCAGCATTTTCAAATATGCAATTGTAATCAAGGAAAATGTAGAACCAGATAGAAGACAGTGGAGAAACTATATAAGCAGAGGTTTTGGTTCCCATGCAGGACATCTGAAAAAAGCTACCACAGCACAGGGACACCTTGATGTTAGTGACAAAACCTCAGAGTGTAGCCCTGCAAAAGATACGCAGTGACTACCTCTTTTGTTGGTTGGTTGTTGTTTTATTTTTTTATATTTTTTGTTGGTTTTTGGGATTTTTTTGTTTGTTTTTGTTTTTTGTTTTTTTTTTTCCTGGTTTGCCATTTATCAGTAAGTGTTTGAGAGTATCCTAGACCAGTCTGTCTCATTTGAGAGCAATACTGGAGGTGGCTTTCTGAAAGTAACTGAGTTACCACAACTGTGAAATCAAACTATCAGGGCCTGCTCCTTTGCAGTAAGGTTTTCATGATCTCTTCCAGAAATGAGATCACATCTGCTGTGGAAAGATGGGTAAATACATTGTCCTTGATATGAATGATTGGCTGAATTACAGGACATGAGGGAATGAGGCCCCAGAATTTTTATATATATATGTGTGTACACACACACTCAAACACATATGCATAAGCATAAGCATATTTGTTTTAAACACATCTATGCAGAACTGCTTTTACCAGCTATACTTGTGTGACTCAATAAACAATCAGAACAACTGCTTTTAGATATCATTGGCAATATGTGTTGAAATACAAATGGCAAACAGGCCACAACCAGCTGAAGAGCTGCTTTTAATTAACCACAGTGCGAGATGATAATGGAAGCACATTTCTCTTTTCCTGTTGAATGAAGATGCACTGATTCAGCAATAATTGAACCTTAAACAGTTCGTAAACTTCTTCTGGGAGAAATTGCAAGAGACTCCAGCAAAGTCATATGTGAGTCATTAAGAGGAGGGAGGAATCTGTTGAGGCCAGTCTTCCCAGTCCCAGATCACAGAGGGAAGGCAGTGATAGTGGCTGGCCATGTTGAGCATCATACTTGGCATAAACAGGCCATATTGTGAGTTTTTCTGAAGGTAGCTGTTACGAGGCAATAGGGTATTCTGATGTGGTCTAAGATTTCTTAATCAAAGACACTGTCTCATAACAGCTCTTTTACCCATTACAGTAGACCTCTTTTTAAAATGCTTATGTTAGAAAAGCAGGACTGCATTTATGTTTCTGCTTTGTGACTGCCAGAGCCCTCAAGTGCTTTATTATAGTACATTGCCAGTTTTGCTGTAGCTAAGGTGGAGAACTCCTTACGTTTGCAAGATTTTTTTTTGTGTAGTACCATAAACTCTTTCTGATCTTGCCTAGAATTGTACATGCCTGTTCATGATGCAGGATTGATTTTGTGATCCAGACCTTGACTTCAATGAGGAAGAGTTTGTTAAGATACAACTTTCTGAATAAAATATCTTTTATTAGATTAAATCCACTGCTGTGTGTACATGTGGACAGCTATGTAACTCCCTATGGAGAGTCACAAAGCCTGGCTTCACTCCTACCCCAGGTACTCTCACGCATTCAGTGCAAACCTACCTATTCCATGGAAAACAGGACTAAGAAGGATTTTTTTATATACATAAAAGAAAGAAAATAGGGAATGAGATTAGACTTTGCACAAAGGTATGCATAGCTGTCAAGCACCAGATGAATTAGAGTGAGCACTGGCAGGCAGAATATCCCAGCAAGTATCTACCCATGAGCTAGGGGTGTATGAACTTAATTGCTCAAGGGAACATACTTTGGTTGCTGATTCCATGTCACACCCAGGCACTGTAAATCTGAACCTTGCTCTTAGCTGAAATATGAGAAACTTCCACAGGCGTTTCACTAAAATCCAGCTCTGCTAAAGGTGGGTGTGTGTGTATGGAAGAAATGTAATCAGAGTCTACTGGCTAACCCGAAGCTCGTTTTTAAAAGAAAGTGCAACATGGGTGGGAAGTGGTAGAGGAATATCCAGCAGCAGCTTTGGAAAAGAGGGAGAGACTGTGCAGAGAGAGAGAGGAGAATAAATGGAATAAGAAGTGAGGGAGCAGTCAAAGGGCAAAAGGGGGCTGGGTTCGGTTCAGGGCAGCAGTAGGAGGAAGGAAGCAGACGAGAGAGATAGGGGGATGCCAGATGTGGCTGGGCTTTGCTCTTCCTTCCCAGATGTGTTCTGGGTCACAGAGCCTGGTCACAGGTCAACAGGGCCCTCATCCTGTCTCCACTTTAGCCAGAAATGGGTACTAGGGAAGAAACAAAAAGACAAAGATCACATTGATTTATTCTGTAGAAAAGGAAGTAATCTAAATGTAAGGCATGGACAACCTGAAGTATGCTCATGGCCTGGCTGGCATATCATGAGTGGGGAAAGGCCTTGGAGGTGCATGGATCAATAGATCAAGCAGAGATGAAAAATTACTCAAAAAGTTGCAGGATTTAATTTCAGTGATATCCTAGGGGTAATCTGCTTGAATGACAGCTCCATAACCCAGGAAAACCTCAAAATTGCTATAATTTCTACCATTCTCCCCAACAGAGAGTACTAAAAAGAACAAGCCCCTGTTATGTGCTAGCTGGCTTCCACAGAGTTAATTGTCCAAAAAGGAGGGAGAAAGCAAGGAAGGGAGAGAGGGAGGAATGGAGAAAAGAACTGAAAAATAAATAGGCAAATTGCAAGTAACTTATGGGGAAGGAAGGAAAGACAAAAAAGGAGAGAGACCATATATTTGTATTTTCCCTACCATCTCTATTTTTCATGGAAAATGAAAATATTCTTGAAATCTCTGGACAGATCTTGCAAATTTTCTGTCAGACAAGTCAGAAACTCCAGCCTGGCTGCCATATGGTGTCGGAAGTCTCAGATACGTGAGGCAACTGCATGGTGCAATATACCTGCATGTATCTGCACCTACTTTGTATCTGCTTCATAGGTGAGCAACCATGCTTAGTGTCAGTGTTTTGAAATCACTAATTTTACTGTGCTTAGACTAATAGCATAAATTGTATGTAGTAAGTAGATCCAACACATCCTGGGTGCACCACACAGCGCAGACAGATGTACTTCAGTAGAGGAAATCTTGGAGAGCAGTGTGGCAGCCCCTGCGTAACAGTTCTTTTCCAACCATTTTAATTTGCTCTGCCTACTACTTACTATGCATGTTTGTGATTTATCTCAGCAACCTTGTCACAAACTGCAAAATGTAGGCATTTCCCTATTGTCTTACCACCTTGCCACAGTAGAACATGTACTGGAAGATGCAGAAGTACTTAGGACTCCAAATAGCAACCATGTGGCTTAGAAAGAGAAACATCAGCTTAGCACCCTGACCCTTGAAGACACAGGGAATTAAGTATGATGGAAGGTGCTTACATCCTGGGAAAAATGTATTATTTTCTTTCAGTGAGATCAGGGATTTCTCCTCCAGCTCACTGAGCAATCTGGAGTGAGAAGAGTGCTTACCCCACTGCTGCTGTGGACCTCCGTACTCTTTTTAATGAGGCACAAGGTGAAAGCTTTGTTAAGAAGTTTCATAAAGTTTTCTGGTTTGGGTGCTTTTTTTCCTTGCAAGTTTCTTAAGACACTTAACATGTTATCCTAGGCATTTCTCTCCAGCACCCCACATGGCCATATGTAGATAAAAAAATAGCAGTAAGACCTCTTCACCATCCTGCTGTTCATAGTCTGCAATGGATTTAGAAAATCCCTTTCCTTCATGCCTAGGGGATCCTTTTCCATCGTTCCCCAGGCCTGATCTTGCCAACTGGCAAACAACCTCTCATCCTGCTGTCACTGTGGCACTGATGCTAGCCTTCAGAGGAGGCAACCTGCTGTGCTGGGAGGAGACAGGAGAGGTGGTTGCAGCTCCCCGCTTGGCTCCACACAGTGGTCCTCATCCGGTGTGAGGCCCCGTTCATGCTGGCAGAAGCTCTTTGGCAACCTCTGAAAAACTCTGGCTGTTCGCAGTGATCTTCTGGAGACACTGCATGCTGCGTTGTGGATTGACAGAGTTTTATTGTGAGTAGCCATCTTCAAAACTTACACAGCAGGCTTGGCTGCAAGCAGCCCTACATCTGCAAGCAGCTGGCTGGAGGGATGCGCTGATGGCTCCGTATGACGACTTCTGCCTGTTCTTGCCAGTATGAACACATTTGCTGTGCCTGGTTTCTAGACAAGAGCAAGGTCAAAAAAATCAGAGAAAGGACAGCTGAAATGGGAAAAATGGCACATCTTGATGGGGACTATGAGATAGTAAAGACTCTACACTGTCAGTAGAGCTAATTGCTGACCTTGGTCAGTGCATCAGTGACAAACACCATCCCTTACAAAGTGAAAGGAGCAATGATGCCACAGAGTGCGAAGTGACCCTTGCAAATGCTGAGCAAGACATTTGCTGTAGCATGCAAAGCATCAGGGCAGATTGAGGAGGAACCTATGTGATCCTCCGGCTTTTCAGTTTTTTGCTTTCAGACGTAAGTTTCCTTTACTGTGTGCAACTGAAATTGTCTGGAAAGCTGTAGAGAGAGACAGGAAGCTGGGAGGAGAGGTTATTTTTGACATAATAAACATGGTATTTCCAGAGTTCCCTTGTAAGTTCACTGTCTACCAGTCTGAGACTACCCAGAGCAATAAAACCCTTTCCACATAAGAGCTTTTTAGGTGCTATCAAGCTATGAAATCCCCTTCTGAAATTTCCTGTCAGTTATCTTGCAGTATTTGATACTACCTTGTCATTTGTAGTATATAGATAATAAAAGCTTAGTCCTAGATTTCAAAGTTAAGCCTGTAAGCTGGCCTGTGGTTTCCTATTAAAGAGACATTTGGAAAATAAGACTTATGTGGAAAAGCTGAAAGAGCTGAGTTTGTTTAGTCTGGAAATGAGGAGTTAAAAAGGCAAATGATAACAGGTATACCAAGACAGCTACACAGAAGACAGTGACTGATTGGATTCCTGGATCACATGGAATAGGACCTGCAGAAACTGGCTTATTTTGCAGCAGACAGATTTAGATCAGACATTAACTGAGCACTGGTATAGTTACTTAGAAAAAATGCAGAATCCTTTTAATGATCTAATATATGTTCTTTCAAATGCACAAATATCTGTATGGCATAGATACATTTGCCTGCAAACATGTAGATAAGCTGAACATCTGACCTCTTGAGGCACCTTCCAGCCAGCTGCTTCTATGATGTTGCCTTAAGAATACATTACCAGGATAGGCCCTGAAACCTGCCAGTGTTGCAAGAAGGATGTTTCTAAAGGTGTCACTCTATCTGATATTGAGTAGAAATTGAGCACTGAAAGGGTGGGAGGTTTGGAGATCATGATGCCCAGAGCAGTCATCAGAAGGAGCTCCAGCAGTGGAGAAGCCCAGCTGCCCATGGTATGTGGTGTTGGTGAAGCTCGCTATGGATGTGCCAAGCAGTCCTGCGGAACCCACATGGGCCATGGCTTCCCTTGCCACCCCCATGCACTGTGGGATATAGGCATAGCCAGTCAAATGGGGAAAAGCAAGCTTTTCGGAAGGAGAAATGCCTCTCTCTCGCTGCCTTGGCTGTCCGAGAGGTCTGACCAAAGCTCCACAGGAAATATAACCCTTCCCTATTCCGGCTGTGCTGCTGTACCTGTCCCATCCATCTCATGTGCCAGGCTCAACTTTCATCATCCCACAATTTCTTCACTTTCTGAGATCCTGTGGGGCCTCTGTGCAACAGCACCAGACATTTTCTTTTCATGAAGGCTCTGGATCCTATCCTGGTAGAAGTCCTCAGGTTTGATCTGCTAGGGATGCTGCTGTGGCTGTGTTGTCACAGTAATGAGTTATGCAGTGCTATGGGTGACACACACTGAATTAAGACAAAATTACTCAAAGACTCAAACAATTTTGTGGTGCAGAGGTTTAGTGCAAGTTTCTTGAAACTTTCTGTCCTGTGCTAATGGTGGCTCTGCATCTCCCAGTCTTGCACAGAAGTGGAAATTCCAAAATGCTCATGGAAAAGTTTGACTTGTGGTTTATGACCAAGACATAGGCGTAAAGTACTGGAAACATTGTGAGAGCATTTTACCCATCAGCTTGGCAAAAAGTAGCAATATTTATTTATTTATTGCCTAGACTGACTCAAGCATTTAACGGTAACCACCAGGACTTCCCAGACATTTATTTATAGCAGTTTTTCTATTTCATGAGCAAAATTGTTTGTATTTCTGATTGCCAGCATATCCTCCCACACTCTGTACTGATTCTCTTAAAAAAATCACTAAAAAACACCTTCCAAATTTCTGAATTAATTTTGCTTTCTACCTCATTGTAAATGAATAGCTTTAAGAAATTTTTTGGTGGAAGAGGCCCTGTGTTTCCTTTGGGAACTTTTTCACCAATGAAAATTGTTCCTATAGTATGTGGATTATGGTATTGTTTTTGGTTTTTTTTTAGTTTTCGTTGTTCCTTTGTTCAGTGGGCATGAGTCTGGGCCTCAACACTACTTTCTTGTCACAAACTGCTTTTGGCTAAGTTCATACTTGTGAAACTTCTGTAGTGTAAAAAAGGAGTAAGTGTAAAAAGGGACCCAGTGCTTCAGATTTAGGTAGGAGTAAAATGTTTTATAGTTTCTTTAGTGTACCAAAGACTATTTAGGATCATTGATACATACCAAAACAGGAAATAAAAATAATTCATAAAAAAATATTCCTTCCTGTTGAATTTATGGTCAAGGCATCTTATAGCTGAGGTTTGCACTCACTGCAGTGTCAGGTATAGAGGAAAAGTGAAAGGATGGCATGAATGCAAAAGAGAATTGGAGCTAGTATTTCTTTTTGAAGAGTATGGTTGTGAATCCTGAGTCTCCACTGTAATTTCCATGCTCTTCTTTGATAGCAGCTATTTTATGGTCATGTCCTTGAGAAGGAGAATGATACATTTTTCTTTAAAATTTATCAAGAAGAAATTTAAATTTTGTCAGCAGCACACCACAATGAAATGCACAGTTACTGCAAAGCATTTATAGACGTGTTTGCTTTTTGGTTGGTCTTTGCAAATTCAGCTTCACATATATTATGAATAAACATCAATCTCTTATTTAAGGCTTGGACATTTAGCCATCTATTGGACTCACAGGCAGTGTTCAACACTTATATGTTAAATTGTGAGACTTTAAGCATTTAAATGTGGATACAGCTTTGGATTTCCTCTCATCCTTAGTATCTCAATTCAGTGGCAATTTTTCATTTAGAAATAGGATTGGGGTCTCAACAGCAACAGATTATTTTCAAGGCCTTTCAGGTAGTCTAAATGCTTGGTTCCATCGAGCTCTTTTCATGACTTCCTGGATTTATGTTATTACTAATTGTGCTTCTATGGTATTAAACAGCTTGGTCATTTGAGTCAGTGTTCACTTCCCTGCCAATATGTGCAACAGGGAAGAAAAGAGGATTTGCTGGAAGTGGAATAGGTTTGGCAACAGTTCTTAACACTGTGAGGAAATAAAACAGGATGGGCCATTGCAAGAGAGTGGAGCAACACCTGGAATGTTCTATGATCTCCCTCAATCTTTAGCTCACTCCAGGAATATTGTGATGTTTAACTGGTCATACCATGATGACCAGCGCTCATTAAAGCTGGGTAAACTATACAATGTCAGGTATTCGGGTGTCTCAAAGGTTGGATCTGATAAGAACTTCTTTATGCAATGGCTTTATTAAGCCTTTTCTCTTTCAAACCCATCTTACAGTGGCTTAACACAAGCTATCCACACTTTGCCACAGTTCCCTTTGGCACTCTTTGCATGATTTCTGCCCTCTCCTAATAAGGGTTAGAAAACTATGTGAACAAAACAAGCTCATCAGGGTGCTGTAAGAAACCTCAAGCAGTGTTAGCTCAATCTGGTAGTCTACATCTTGAGATGCAATTTAGAGGGTTTCCTTCTGTCCCTGGAGTTATTTTTTTTTGTGCTTCATCTGGAACTTCTTATTGACAAGTTTTAGAACTGCTACGGTGGCGACATTGTCTTCTCTACTTCCTTGCTTTAAAGTGTCCCCAACTCTTTGCTTAAAACTATTAAAATATTTCCTTGGTTCATTCATAATTTGATCTTAATTGGCTGAATTTTTTTAAATGCATGAACTTCTTTTTCTGGTGATTATTTTTCTTTGCTACTTGCCTTAGCACTGCTACATATTTTTTATCTTTTCACTTATATTTTCTCAAACATCAGAGTGATAATTTCTGTGCTGGAAGTAATTGAGACTTTTGCCATTTGTTACAGAAGAACCAAGCCTGATACTTAGCCTGAAATTTCATAAAATTATACTGATTTTGCAAAAGGTAGAGCCTATTCTCTATGTCCTTAATTGTATCCTTATGTAAGGCCATCAAATGACTTCTTTTCTGAAATTTTCTTTCTTTTGTGCTACCTGTATAGATATGTCTCAGTATTTTTCCTACATCTTTAATTGTCTTTCCTAATCCTGGATCACAGGTCCTTTTTATTATTCACTTGTCTGTTTCATTCAATCTGTCTGTATTGCTGAAACACAGAAGTTGCCTGGAGAGGCCCTGGGAGAGGCTGTGGTATCCATCCTTGGAGTTATTCAAAACCTGACTGGACAAAGCCCTGAACAGACTGCTCTTGGTGGGAGTGGACTAGATGATCCCCATTAGTCCCTGCCAACCTCAGCCACTGTGTGATTCTGTGTAAAGATGGGCAACAATTTCCTTTCCCTGCTGACAAGACTTTCTGTTCCTTCTTTCTACTAGAATTTGGTTGGGTGCTCACTGGGACGTCTCTGATGGTTGTTCTCTAAATTTCTTTTGCCGTTTGATATTCTATTTATTTCCCTATTCTAGATGTGCAAGAAATGTTATACACAAATTTAGACAACGTTGTTTCCTTTACTACTTTCTGTAACAATGCTTGTTGTCGCATGAAATGTGAGCAGTTAACTAATATTCATGGCTTTACATAGTTTTGGGTTGTTTTGTTTTTTTCTCCCCAGTAAAGAGAACATGATTTCATGAGACAGAAATTTCTTTAACAAAATCCAGTCTATTTACAATAAATAACAAGTCCCATTTGCTTGGAAAAGAAGGTAGATGGAGACTATTTCCTTGCTCAAATTTTCCACATCTTTAGTCTTTAGTCTTTCTCTTTTAGTACCTTCTTAGGGCCACATTTGTTTCTCTTACTGTTTCCAGACTTTAATTTCAACCTAGTTCTCACAAAGCAGCCAGTTTCAACCAAAAAATGCCCAGTTCTGAACTCTCATCAGTTTGTGGAGCCACCTCTACCCATGCGACTCAGACTTTGTTGAGACATTGCCCACATCTGGCTCTGGTACCAGTTGTCTTATTCTGGGTAGGAGCTCAACAGCTTCTTCTGTTTGGTGAGAATGAAAAACAATTCAGACATTAATGGCTTATAAACTTATTTACTGGCAGCTCTCCAGAATATCTTTGTGATTAGTGCATGAAAGATGTAGTCTGACAGGTAGAAAGCTGACATTTAATTTAGCTCCAATAGAGATGTTCATAGCACTTTATTTTCCAATGGAAAAGGTAAACATTTCAATTCATTCACAGCTGATGAATATCACCTCTGACCTCCAAAAGCAGACATCCCCCCCACAGCCAGTTATAAAAAAATACACAAAAGACAGCTAGGGCCTGATTTTTGTTCAGATTTCATAGTATGAATTAAAAAATTTGCACACATATTTCACAGATGAAAAGAGAAAAAATGTGATAATTAAACATTCCAGTTTGGCAATCAGGGTTTTTAAAACCATGCTGTGTCAACAGTTACAAGTTCATTTGGACTGATATTGCAGCTTCCATCTTTGTGGAAACAGCTGTCATTATAGGCATTGTATTGAATCATGAAAGGAATAAATGAACTTTGAAGCAAGATTGATTTTCTCTCTGGAAAATTGCACAGCTTCCCTTTTCTCCCAAATTGAATTAAACCAGCAAAACCAAAATTAGCTCAAAAAAGATCCCAGGTTTTGGAAGTAAATCTTGCATTTAACATAACACTGGACTGACACCTCACCATGATGTCAGCAATGCCAGAAAAGAGGTCTGTTGACTTTTTCAAGCAGAAAGAAAATGCACTTCCAAATGACACTTATACCTCCTTTAGTATATGTTAGCATATGTTCTCATCTCTATTAAGAACATTCAGATTAACCTATTATATTAATGTGAAAGATTTATGCAGGCCATGCACCCCAAAGATCTTTACTTTTACAATTAGCTTGAGCTATTTTCCAGGGTAGACATGAGATACATTATTCTTTCCCACATAAATTGCTACATACGTAAAACATCACCAGAGGTTCCTTCCTTTCTTCAAGCTGAATTTCCCTGCCTCTCCACATTAGTTTGGCTATTCCAGCACTTCTAAAGCACTCCATATGTTGATGAATAAATCGTCATTTCCCAATTGTAATGAGATTACTCAGTCCTTGGGAGCAGATTTATTAGCTAATCACAGCCTTACTTTCCATAAAGAAAATGAACAGGCATGGATTGCATTTGAGAGCTTGGGGTACTAAATATTTGGGTTACGTCTATATAGACTTTGTTATTTGAAAGAAAAGCAAAAGGAAACAATAAAAGGGAAAGGGGGAGGGCTTTTTACAAACCTAGGTTAATAAATATGAAGAGTCTGTCAATGGACTTTCTGCACATGCTTTAGAGTTTTTGCACATGCTGAATACACCTGCACCATATATTTGTCCAGCAATGATGTCATCTGTTATGAATAAATGATGGGTGGGAACAGAAAAATGCAGTGGAGGAAATATGCAACAACAGTAGAATAAATGAGCCTTGTAGTAACTGTGCGGTGAGAGAGAGACTTTGTGTGAGGTAGAAACCACATTTCTACCAGATGGCACAGGCAGCTGTCCTGAAACAGAAGGGATATGATGAGGCCTAACTGTAACTCTTACTCTCCCAAGTACCACTCTGATTCCAGAACCATGGAAGACACAGTTTTGGGAAAACGAAAATCCAGGTCATCTTCCTCCTTTCCTACCCATCCTCCAGGGTGAAATTCAGAGAAAAAAATCCAGTCAGAAAATTGATCTACAAGAGCAGCTCCAGATGTAGCCTAAGGAGGGTTCTTTGAGCATTTGGAGAACTTCCTACACAGGGGATATTTGAACCTGTAATTACCATGCACTGACTGACCTCCATCTGCCTCTCTTACTGCCTTCTCCCCTTACCCTGTTTCATTATCCCCTGTTCCTTTCAATGCCCCCCTTATACTTATCCTTCTTTCTACTTAGTGTTCTCCTCCAAAGCATCAGCCCTCTCCCTGATCTCACCACCAGCCTAATGGCTGCCACCACTCCACGGATTACGTTTGTGGTGTTGAACCCATTCAAGAGTCTATCCATTTTGCCTCTTTAGAGTAGATGCTTTCTGTGGAGATCTGTAGCTGTGATTTTTCCAGGGCTGCCTTGTAGGTTGACGCTGATTTATAGTCTTTCTCCGTTGCTAACATATAAATAAACAAGGAATCAATAAACAAGAAATTAATATTTTTTTCAGTTCCAGAGTCCCCTTGGGTGTCTTATTGTATGGCTAGTGCAGTTAGGTGTGGTGAAATAATACAAAAGATAATTTTCCAGGCATATTTCTTAATATGAAAGTGTACAGTCCACAGTTTCCCTTCTTTTAATAAATCAGTTGTTGCAGGTTTTGGGAATTAGTACTAAAAGTTACCATTTAGTTCAGAATCCCTCACTGGTTGGGAAGAAGTATTATATTTGAATATAGGCAAATGAACTGTAAATATTTTTTAACCATGGAAACTTGGTTTGGAGATGACTTCACTCCTACAGAACAATCTAGTGAACTTCTCAGTTTTCAAGGAAGGGATGTATTAACCAAAAGATCCAGGCAATGCTACTGGGATCTATAGGGCTCCCTGGCAGAGACCTGTCTCAGACAGTGCCTTTGTTGCCAGGTTGCATGAAAAAAGCAGCATAGTGCTACACTGCTAAAACAGCATACAATTATCACACCGGGCATATTTGATACTATCATCACATTAGTATATTTGAGATTAGATCTAGGAATAGAGATGGAGAAAATGGACGGTTCTGGGCATTCTACCAGATCCCAACAAACAGCACATTTTTGTTTTCCAAATAAAGGCCAGACCCCCAATTCAGCATAGCTGGAGAATATTAGGAAAAGAGATGCTTTTACATATATCAGGAATCAGAGAAGCCTCAGGCCTGCTCTATTCTGGGCACATGCAACACTGCCCTACCCTAGGTTCAAACCTGCAGTTTTCTAAGAAGCAGGGACTTTCAGAGACCGCTGTCATTTTGCAGTCTCCACCCAGACCTGGGAAAAGGTGCAGAACATGGTATAAATATTCCACTTCTAGACTATGAGATGCTTATAAGTTGAGTGCCTAATGCAGCTTTGGCAATGCAGTACCATGTATTATATACTACTTCGTGGGAACTTTACTTCACAGAAGTTGATTAGCATACAGTTGGAAGAGTGGATGCACTAAAATTGTCTCTAATTATGGCAACAATTTAATTAATCTTCAGTTGTCAACAACCAGGACACTAAATATTAATTACTCCAAGGCTTTTCATGTGAAAAAAAATTAAATTTGCCAAGGTCAACCAAAAACACTACTGCCTTCTAGCAAGAAGAACTGGAGGTGATGTACTTTCATTCAGGTTTACTTTTCTTTTCTGCTTTACTAAAACTTTCCTCTCCAAAATCTCTGGCATCTTTCTCTTAGTGGAAAGCTGCTTGATCACATCATGCTTGTTGTTCCTGCTTTCTTAAGCCCTCTGAACCAGGCTTTTTCCTGTCTCTTACAGCTCTTTTATTCTTATCCTTAGTTATATATATTCATACGCTTAGTAATATGAAATTATCATATGTCACTACTTTGTGAAATTACTGTATTTCTTATTTGTATCGTGGTACAATTGTATCACAATTGTACTTGCTGCCTTGATCAGAGGTCTTGAAACATTAATATAGGTCTTGTGAAATATTCCAAGATGATTCCTACTCCAAGGAAAGTAAGTGTTAAGAAAAGAGACAAGATGAAGGAGGGAAGGAGGGAGGGAAGGAGGGAAGGGGGGAAGGAAGGAGAGAAGGAGGGAAGGAAGGAAGGAGGGAGGGAAGGAGGGAAGGGGGAAGGGGGGAAGGAGGGAGGGAAGGAGGGAGGGAAGGAAGGAAGGAAGGAAGGAAGGAAGGAAGGAAGGAAGGGCGGGCACAAGAACTGTAGTGCCCCATTGCTTTGTTCACACATTACTGTCTCCTCCCATTAGAAGATTGCTAGCATGTTCAATAATGGAATCTGAGTTTCTTAATTTTCCCACATATCTTTTTGTTTTTGGAGTCTCACAACTTCTGAAAATACCAAACTACAGCAATCAACTTTAACATGTTACTTTCTTCCAAGAGCTAGACTGTGACTAGATTGTCCCTATACAGCATTTGTGGCCAAATTCTTCTGCTTCTAGCATATTAAACTTTAAAGTAATGTAATTAATATAATTACTTTTAGTTACATATTCCGACAATCACTTGAGAAATGAATGTAGTATCTCTCAAATCTCACAAATCTTTACTTAAAATTATTTTCCCTGTAGAAACATGTCCACTTTCAGGGTGTGAATTGTTCCTAACACCTAGAAATTAATGAGAAAACTACTGAAAATTATTCTGCAGCTGTGGCTAAGAAATTTGGTCTTCATATATGTGAACATGGTAGATGGGAATTACAGAGACTTCTGAAAACAAAATTTGAGGTTTGAATGAGAGACGGCTTGTGCAGTAATGCAAAGAGCATAGGGTAAACTGAGTGGCATGTCTGCTTTTTTGATTATACTAGAATACCAGCAGCTGTAGGATACATTACTGGTTTTGCTTTGGGAGAAGAAGATTTTCTTCTTATTTTAATTAGCAGTGACAGCATGTAGAGAGCATTACAGATATTTTCTCTGTGCCAAACATCTTCATAGGGCATGCAGGCCCTGTACTTTGAGAAATCTGAATGGAAATCAAGAGCATTCAGGCCAAAGTTTACTAAGGGAGAAAGACTACAGATTTATGAGATGGTGGCTACAGCTGCAAAACCAGCATGGGAAGTTCCCACCCTTCATGTACTGCCTTTGGTCATTAATTTCTCCTCTGTGCTATCTCCTCAGTTATCGAGTTACAGCTGGTCATAGTGTTAAGTGGTCAAATAGCTCACTAAAACTACCAAAAATAGCTTTCCACATAAGATAAAATGTTTTTATTCTTCACTCTGGTTACATCTGTTGTCTTAGAGGTGAATGCAGGGGACATTCACACTGGTTTTCCTGTTATGGCCAGTGCCTTATCTGACTATTCATACAAAAAGTCCACCAAGCAATATGCAGAAGTTGCTTAGGTACCTCAGAACAGGTTTTGTCTGCACAGAGACATCCTTGGCTGAAATGACTTCTCAAAATTTCTCAGGTATCACTTAGAAAAAGGTCTTCTAGTGTCTCTGGGAAACCCAGCGTGGTAGGCATGCTCTGAGCAGACCTGAGAGATATTGAGTCCCACAGTAAGTTAGAAGAAGTTAAGCCTTTTTTGTTGTTGTTGGGTTTTGAGTTTAGTGGTTTTGGGTGGGGTGAAGGGGGGAGGAATTTTGTGTATTTTTTTCCCAGAACCATGAAGTAGAAGACTTAGATTTAGTCTTTTCATTTTGATGAGATTCAAGATTATCTACTTCGATTTCTGGGGCATTGCTTAAAGCTTTGCCCAACCAGAAAGACTGAGTTGGAACTACTCTTGCTTTTTGGTAAACCATTTTTAGTGGATTGGGGAAACGATGAGGGGTCTGAGGTCTTAGCAAGTGCAAGTACCACTGAGAAAATCACACACTTTGTCAGGGAGATAGAGTCCCTCTGCATCTCTATGTTAAAAGTGTACAGTCAGCTCCTGGATGCTAAATAGAAACAAGTATCTGCTCCACACCTATGTTAGTGTCCTCACTGCCTCCCCCAAAGAACAGGTAGGGACCACATTACTACTTCTGTAAGTTATCATGTTAGGCTGAGTTGGGAATCTGGTAATGCCCAGGAAAGAATATCAAACTACTATTATTTAAGTTGCATACTATAAAGTACAGTAATAGAATAATTAAAATTCTGTATGTCTAATAATTTCTTCTATCTGAACTAAGCAGCTTAAATATTTCATTTTTATAAGAGGGATTCTTTGGCAAACTTATTTGTTGGCATTTCTATGTCAGATATTTTTTACAAAAATCTTAGTTCTGCAGATAGCTTTGAAACACTTGAGAAGCCTTTTGGCTTGGCATTTTTTTCTTTTAACCTACTGCTTACAAAGATAGTTTGAAGTAAATTTTAAAATGTAATTATTTAAATGTCATTCGATAGTCTAAGCAGTGCTCCTGGATACCTGTGGCTATGTGGCCACACAGCTACACAGTGGGGAAAAAAAGACACCATGGTAACAATGTTACTCAGAAATAACACAGATTGGAATAATCAGTTTAGGATTGAAGAACATTGCAGAAATTATGCCATTTATAGATAGGTTAGTATACTATCTGTCAGCAAACGAATGCCCAAATCTGTGTAGATGTTGTTACTATCTTTATGACTAGTAAAACTCTTTGACAAGAGGCACTACAAAAAGAAAAGAAAAAATATAGAATTTTATTAATTACAGTAAGTATAAGGTCTTTATAAAAGATATATTTTTGGATGCTTGGAAATAAATTTCAAAATTACTCCTCTTATAGAAAGGCAGTACAACTAGACTGGACATTTTTTCAGACATTGGCATTTAATAACAATATTTGCAGCCTAAACTAGTGAGAACTGCTTTGTTCGAATATATTAAGAAAGTAATCAAAGAGGTTAATAAGTGCAAGAAGACTGAATACTTTTGAGCAAACTAATGCTCTACTTCTTCAATCCATTTAGCAAGAATGGCGTTTCTCGCTGACAGGAAAGGAAATGGTAGTTGCTGGTATAAATTGTAAATTAATTAAAAATATAAGAAGTAAATTAATACTGAATGTGTGGCTCTCCACCTGTTTATGAATCTTTTGAAGATGGAATAAGGGTCTCTGAAACCGAAATGCGACGTTCTTCACATGACAAATGTTTTTCAAGCACATCTCTGGTAACTGTTTTCATACTAATAGGTGTGAAAGAGGGGACTAGATGTGATTCCTCCTATGCTCCTGGAAAAATGAAACAAAAGTGGTAAAGACTGCATTTTCAAAGGGGATTATTTATGATTTATTATTTATAGCTGTTTTTACTTAATCTGATACTTCTTCTCACTTAACCATGTAGCATCCACAAGTCCTGTGAAGTCAGCTAGTAGCAATAAAAGCTTAGCACCTTGGAAATTCTTGCCTTTGAGTATCTAACAACCATTCACATTTAACACAGTTTTTGAGTATGAGGCTGTGAGGCTTAACATAATGCAACAGAGGTGTTCTGGTGCCTTTAGAGGACACACTTCTCCACTAACAACTCTCCAAATTTATTCATGACTTTTGCCCAGTGGTGTTCTGACACACCACAGCTGCTTCATCCTCTGCCTCCTCTTCCTCCTCGTGTCACAGCAACAGGTTCCTGGATCAGCTCGAGGATGAACAATCTGCTTCTATGTCTGTGACTTGCTCCCTTCTGCCACCAGTATCCCTTCATACTTAGACCAAGAGCATCAATACAGTAAGTCCAAATTCAGGCCTGAGAGGAATACATTGCTATTTTGAGACCAATAGGAATTCCTCAGTTATCAGTTTCTGTTTCTATACCAAGTTTTTTTTTCTTATTCTTTTTTGACATGGTAGCCTTACTTTTATTTTTCAATGGTTTTCCATCAAAATCCTCCTTCCTTATGAGAACTTGCAGTCCAGCAACTGTATATAAGCAAGATGTGAGGGAGTTCCTAAAAAAAACAAGCAGACACCTCCCTCTTTGTCTTCAGTACAAAAACCTCTGCAAACCCAGCTGTCTGATGATAGTACAGCATCTTAACCACAGTATTATTTTGCTTTTTTAAGAGTTTAAATGCTGCATAAGTAGTGTGAATGGTACATTTTTCCATTTGGCTTGGACAATACAGGATTTACAAAGAACTCGTGCCTACGCTGCTGTTGTTACTGGACTTTCTGCCTTCATGTCTACTGACTGGCTTGAGATCTGACTACTAATGTGCAGGAATCAGCTGAAAGTGTTATTTGAAACAACCTTTTTGTCTAAAGATATCATGTAACTCCTTAGAGAGTGCTTTCCCATATGCTCTTCAAATTACAGCTGCACAGTCAATCCTCTGACATCTAAGTCATTCAAAACAATGAATATTGTACTCATGCTATTGAGGCAAAAAATGTCTTTATACTTCATCAGGAAATATTTTAAATCAATAAACAGACAGGCAGAACATTCATAATTAAGGCTGCCAATTTGTCCTCAGTTCACATTTTTTTAAACAAAATATTATGTTGTTTTTCTGAAAGAAAATGAGAAAGTTGTGCAATTAGATGTGAAGCCTGAGATAGCTGCAAAGGAAACCAAAGTTGACTCTGCTGGAACAGCAGGTAGGGGGTTTATACAGTGGTTGTCACTGCTGCTGGCATTCCCCTCCTTCTGCATACTCAGAAACGCCCTTGGCCTTACACTGAAAGAAGCATTTTTGCTGTGACTAAAATTTTTTTTAATAACCATTTTTATTTCTACCAAGGAATGCAACTTCAGTTTCCTTTTGAGTAGCAGTCTCAGTCTCTCATATTTGAGTAGCAGTGTTACCATCTTGACTAATTTCTTGATAAGGAAGAAATTGAACCTCTGATCATTATACTCTCTTGGAACATAGCATGAACCCAAGAACTGTTTCATTACATTAACTACTATTAATGCTCCTCCTTGCTGACATAAGAAAAAAAAATGGCCTTAAAGAGGCCATCAATTCGAAATCTGAAAGCTTCAAGAAGTCAAAAGAAGTTTCAGTCTTCTTCCATTTTTGTTAGCTTTGCAATTTTTAATTTCTTGTTTCTGCTTTCCTATAGTTGAAAAATGAAATTATCCAATTTCCCATAGCAACATAAAATGATGGAAAGTTGTCTGTGTATACATTGGAAAAAGAAAAATTATAACATTTTCTGTTTAGTGACAGAAAACTCTGAATCACTAATCAATATCAAAAGTGTTTGACATAAATGATCAAATAGCTCACTTCCTATGACACTAGGCCTAAAAATGACAAAATGGGGCAGACCTCTATGCCCATGGAGAGACCAAGGTACCCTACTGATATATGCAAAACAACATACCACTGGAACAGAGGACAATGGAACATCTCCATACTTCTGGCTTCAATTTAAATTCAAGGATTTTTTTCTTGTTGTACAATTTCCTGACTGCAGTTATATTTATATTTATACCCCCTTGATGCATAAATTGCATTATTCTGCTCAGTATTTAACGAACTGTCATAGTACTAGTTGTATTTTATGACTTTTTATAATAGAGAGGCATAAAAATGCCTTTCACTTGCTGTCTGTTAATAGTTCCCAATTTTTCAGTTTTACTTTTAGCTTGTCAGCTGTCTGTTCTCTAATTAATTTTAAGGGTGCATACAAAATTTTAATGCTTTTTTAGGTAGTAAACCCAAACACTGTTTAGCGAACCCAAGCGCTTTCCTTTTATGTCTATTTACAAACAATGTCCATGCAGGTTCAGTAGGATTATCAGCAAAACCTTTCCAATGGAAGTTTATGAAGACAGCAGGCTCACAGTGCTATGTTATAAAGGTGTTATGCCAGGTATTACTGCCTGTAAGATTTATCAGTAGAATTTATCTAGGCATATAATATTTTTCATGAAAATATGGATGGTTTGCAGCCTTCCATCTATCTTTTCACATTTTTTAGATTTTAATTTTTCAGACAGCCTAAGGAAGTAGGCTATCATTCCAAAAGACCTGTAAAAAAAAGCAGTTGGCACCTAATAAAAATGAATACAAAAACTTCCAAATTGCCTGTTCCTAATTGCCCAGAAAGTGTGAATTAGGCTCTAATCCTTTCAGTACTTGGCTTGCACTTTCCTACACATATGAAGGGACTCCAAAGAGTATGGGATGGTGGCTCAGACCCTTGGCTGTGCCCTATGCCACCAGTGGCAGCCCACCATTACAGCTGTGGGTGCAGCAGCTTCACTTCATCCACCTCCTGCAGATGTAGCTTCAGGCACACCCAGGCAGTGGCTGAATGCACCCCTGCATGGGCTGCTGAGGGGTGTCCAGGTGCAGGGATTGCCACTGCTTCCAGGAGCAGATCCCAGCTGAGCCTTGGACCAGACTTCTTCATTCACTCTTTACATAATGAGGAAATCCATGGTTTTTTTAGGAGGCCTCTGTCTCTTACCTTTTCAACTTTCACCCTTTTACCAAGGCTTTGGAAGAAACTGGAGAAAAAAGTTGTGACTGGCCAAATTTTGTTAAAAATAAAATGCCTCTAGGAGTAAGGTATACCTTGACAGTTCATATATGCGCCAGCAGAACCATTCCAGGTGGTAACAGGTGTCTCTGCAGGTTTCTTCATAAAAGCAGCAGCTGTGGTTCTTACCCATAAGCCAGGAATCATTGCACAAAAGACACGGATGGTTAGTAAGTGACGATGCTTGTTTGTTTAATGCTTGTTTGTTTAGGAAATAGCATCAAAAAAGTAAAGTATAAAGAATATTTTCCTTCCCCCCCCCCCATAATTGGGAGTTCTGGGATATGTTTTGATGCCTGGAACAGAAAGATTTTATGAAGATTTACAGGCTTCATAACTTCTCAGCCCCATCTCATTGTTTATTGTTAGCTATTGTGCTCAAGAAGCAAGCTTCAAGAGTTTGGTCCAGTAAGTTTGTTTAGTAATGAGCAAAACAATATTGTGTAAAGAGTTTAGACAATATCTCTAATAGTAAGTGGTTTAGATTTTAGCTCTGTCTTTTCTTGGAAAAGAGAATTATTCCCTGGTAACAATTTCAATTCCATATTACATCCACACTTCTTGGCTCTATCTACAAGGTATATTCAAGAAATATGAATGTGCATGTCAAGACCAGTATGTTACCTAATATTTACAGTTAGTGGATTGACTAATATTTATGACCATCTTACAAGGTATAATTTTAACCCAGAATAATACAAGAAATAATTTATCTGTAGGATCCTAGAGATTCCTCGTCTCCAGGAAACATATCCAAAATCTCAAACAACTGTATGAATATTTAGAAAATGTAAAGTTGTTCCTAAAAACAGAGTCAGTACCTGTCTATAGAAATCTCTTTATAAAAATGCATGGGTTGGAAATTTCACACACCTCTTGTATGTAAAGAGTATTTTAACTGAACTGAGTTCTCCGTTATCACTACATTCGGGTGTATATGAGGGCAAAATATTTTCAAGTATTCGAACAAGTTTTTTACTTTTTTATTTTGCTTTTGGTTTCCGTATTTATTTTTACTGAATTTATATACATATGGAAGTTGGTTCAAATGAATAAATGTTACCTCCAGTAATTTCTCAGTCCTTTACTTAGTAGAAATTATAACAAATGTCAATATATTTTAAAATCACTGACAATGAACAGTTCAAAGGCAGAAGTGATCCATTTTTGAAAGAAAAGTTATTTGCCAGTAATATCACTTGTGTTCAGTATTTTTTGTGGTTTTCTAGTTTCTGCTTTCGTCACATCTCTGTACTTCCATGAATGCTGCTAAGTGCAACCTAATGGTATATTCCAAAAAGATCACATGGATGGAACATAAAAATTAACCTTTCAAAGATAGCTCCTAGACATCTGAAATGACAGATAAGCCTCATTTTCTGGTTACTTGATAAATACCTGATAAGGATCACTTATACTCAAAGAATTAAAAACTTTACAACCTCAAATTTTCTATTGTTTCAGCTTTTCAGAGGGCATAAATATGTATAAACCTATTCTACTTGATATTTAGAAGTACTCCTAGTACATTAAAAAACTATAAGTGACATTTTTAGCAGAGAGGAATGCTGCCAAGAAGCCTGTGCATTCTGTCTGGTCATTATACTGAACGTTAATTAACCACACAGTGCCTGGTACTTTGCCTACTGTGATACTCTGCATGTGTGGTAATAAAATAAAACTCAGCAGCAACTAATGCACAGCAGTATATTGCATGCTAATTCCCAAATATTCCCTACATGAAGAATGTCAGACCAATCCCATGCCAAGGAAAGACAAAGTATTAGATACTGAAGCTGGGAAATGCTAAATGGTTTATTACCATTAGTGGAGAAAAATGCAGTCTGGACAAAGTCCATATTAGTGAAATTAGTGGTTCTTCTAAATATGTTCTGCAGAAGTAAATTACAAGTCTTTATTAAAGTGTATGTGAGCCAATACTTTTCTTTTTCAGTACATGAAATATTTGGTTACTCTTCCCATAATGTTTTATTCATACATGATTTCACAGTAGCTTAAGTTTTCTAATACAAGTCCCAGAATACATACTTGTATCCAGATATGTGGTCTCATTTTAGAAATACTGAATTCCCACATCTCCCACTGAGCAAAGACAACTGAGTTGATGTACAAAACTGACCCTATTTTTTTGTGGTCATATCCAACGTCCACTGAAATGAAGGGAAAAAATAATTTCCTTGTGTGCAGTAAGATGAAGGAGTTTGCAAGTTTAACTTTAGGCACCCACTAAAACAAAAGTTTGTCAAAAGAATCTTTAAAATGCAAAATGCAGAATTTGGTAATAAAAGTTTGGTTTTGGAGGAAAATGTTTATTTCTGATCATTGAAAATGTGTTTCTAAATCTTTGGTAGCATAATGGCTGTTAATAAAGAACACACACACAAAAAAATCAAATCTCTATTTCCTATTCAGACTATCACACAGAATTTTTCTTCCAAACTATTTGGAAGAATCAAAATAAATCTTGTTTTTCAGTGTTCTACAATGAGGCAAAAGAGGTGTATCTGGAGATTAATGAAAATACCCTTGAGTAAATGCATTATAATACTATTCAAACTATTTTCATATCTCAGTCTACTAATGCAGGCAGTTTTCTCACGGCCTCTCATGTAGTCTATTTATACAGTGTCTGTCTGAACAATATGTGACTGAGAATGGTATTTATTTTAGTTTTACATCGTACTGGGAAGTGTTCATTGCCCTCTTTTAAATAAGCATTTAGAACTTCCTGCTTCATGTAAGAAAAATTATGTGCAAATCTGAACTATTTTGGAGGAAAAAAATCTCACTTACTGAGTAACTCACTCCAAAGAGCTTATTGTTAAATAAAGCAAATAAAATCTATTAAATAAAGGAAATAAATACTTGAGTAACAAACTTATGAAAAAAACCAGAGTGCAAATATAGTAAGCAGATTTGCCTGCTAATTTATGAATGCCCATCAGCCTTGTGCTTCCCTCTGGGCCCATCCTAGGTAAACTATGCAAGCTTTGCAACATGCCTGTGAGAACTTTTGCTCTTCTGCTCTTATCATCCTTGGCATAGCCCTACAACTACCCCAGGGCAGCCCAACGGAAATATTCAGGTAAAGCCTTTTCCAGAAGCAGTCAGTGAGCAGCCAGATTGCTTTCAGTGGTCTGTGTGCGGCATACAGGCGCTAAAGGAGACTAATGCTTAATGATATTATTCCAGTGTTCAGTCCACTCTACCTATTATTTAGAAATTTTTTTAAAGTCCACTTTTTAAGTTAAGAAATTTTCAACATTGAATTTGTCTTGTAACAATACAGTTTCCTTTTTCTAGAAGTGACTGAAGAAATTTCTCAGAGTAAGAAAAAGTAGAAAGAAGTATAACCCGATGGGAGTGTTCAAGCGTACATATTTCTTAAGTCTCGTTGGTGAATAATGGGAAAAGATGTCAGAAAAATATATGTGCAAGGGGAGAAAAACTTTAAGTGCTTCAGTCTGGCGAGCAATAGGCGTAGCTTGAATTTAAATCTTTCTCCATCTAGCACTCTCTTTCCCCTTTTTCTGTCTCATGTTTTTTATTTTTCCCTTTAATTTATTTAATACTTTTATTTGTTCACATTCAATCTTATATGTGGTGTGGGTTTTTTTTTCACAAGAGATGCTCATTCCCAGATAGAACTCATTATTTATAGTACTATATGCTAGAGCATAAATTTGTCAGATATTTAAGGGGTACACATTTTTGCATACTGGAATGTCTTACACTTTGTGGCATTTAGTACAAAATATAATGAATGTAACTACTTTGCCTTTTCCATATGCACCCTCCAAGAATAGCTTTCAAAAGAAAATATCTGGATTGCAAACAGACTCTTCAGTGCCAGAAAAAACTGTGCTGTCTCTTTAGGACTCTACAGTCCTCTTGAACTGCAATTTTAAAGTTGCCTGGCTATTCTTTCAAGTCTACAAATCACATTATTGTGTGTCTCAGTGTTAATATGTTTGCTCAGTAACTGGTTCATGTGAAATGAATGTTGCTATAAAATTTGCATCCACATTCTTCTTGTACCAGTGAAGAAGAAAACCCAGGCTCAATGGCATTGCAAATTTACTCCATAATTTCTGACTTCAGAGACGTTAAAAGATAGGAATCTTTTGTTTGGATCAAATTAAAGAAACCACAATATTTCTTTGAGATAATATGTACTTCCAATGAAATATTTACAAATTATCTCTGCAAGGGGAAAAGAACTAAATCAGTCCAATTTAAATGACTGCAGTAAGCCCAGTTATAGTAGGTTGAATGTAGTCTTATATCAAATTTTAATCTGCAATATTTACGCCAAACAAACTGAAGAAATCCAAGTCTGCATTCCCTCAAGGATAACAATAATCTTTGTGCACAACATTTTTTTTTCAGTCCCAGAAAGATCTTCTACTCCAGACATTCAAAGTAGATGTCCAGTTTCATTCATTCTATGTTAAACACAGAACAGTGTTCAGAAACAACATCCAGATTATACATATATTTTAGTTGCTGATATCTTACTCTTCCTCCAAGACTCAATGGACTTTGGCTCCAGTCTGATCAGAGCTACTTTTGCTGTGTTCTGCTTCTGTTAACTGATGTGTCCACACAATCAGTACACAAAAATAGACAAAAGCAACCAAAATAAAATGTTAATACCCCTAGTTTTATGAAAGTTTCCAGAGCTTTGGCACTGATATTCCCTGTCAACCCTGAAGAGGGTATTTAGACATTAGTCTTTCAATGACTGAACTCACATTTCTTGATTCAGCCAATCCTGAAGTCTACAGAAAATCCAACCAGAAGATGTGTCAACTCCTACTTCTTTCAGAATGTGTAGTCACCTTTGTTTTTAAAGAAGTCAATCTTCTTGATTTGTGGACTGTTTTTCTGGATTCTGAAGTAGGAGAACTATCCACTCAATGCAGACCTTGTTTCATCACTGTAAATCAAGTAGTTAAAGACTGTGAGGGAAGGTCAGGCATTCAAATAATCCACCTCACAATTCTTTAAAATGTGATTATCATCTCACCAAGATGTGGAAGTCCTTGTTAAAATCAAGAATATTTTTCATAGAAAATCAGTGTCATAACTATTCCACAAAAGGAAAAACAAAGCTACAAGATGTGATAAAGTGATCTGAGATAATTTGGAATTTTCACATAGTAGGTGATATGGTACCTTTGTATTGGATATTAAGGTGGAGGTTTGTTCTTTTTCATATATTTTGAAGACATGCAAGAGAACATAATGCAGACACAGAGATTTGTTTGGAAAAAAGGGCTGTTCATCCCAAACCAGGTTTTCCTTTTAATTTGTTAAGGTTAAAAATAAGAAGAGATTTAATCACTTTCAAGGAATAGGTAACTCGATGAAGAGGCAATCCTTTTGAAAATTCTTGAAAATTCTTTCAATAAATATCTCCATGGAGATAAGAGCACAAGACTTTCTAGTGTATCAGACAAGGCATAAAGTATGATTGCTCCAATCTTCTAGGCTCTGATGAAACTCATCTAAATTGTTAGATACAACATTTAAAGATTAAATGAAGACAATCTGTGTGAGAATAAATGAATCATTGGGGAATTGGGGAAAAAAAAGTGTAACAAGAGAAATGGTTAGAGGATCAGCTGCTGTTCAGAGAATTCTTACTATGAACATGATGACACCTTTCAAGTATGCAAAAGGTTGCTATGAAGAAGACTGTGATGAGTTGTCCCACAAGAAGCAGAAGAAAGAGTAATTGGCTTATTTTGCAGCAGAGACTCATGTTTGATATTGGTAAAGCTTTAAGAACCATCAGTAGAGCTGACTAGTGGGATCCAGTGCTGAGGAGTGGAGACGTCCTGGATCTCCCTGGGCACAGGGAACAGAAAGAGCCACAGTGGGAGAATCAGCATCTCTGAGAGGTGTTTGACTTGATGCCACCTCACAGCAGGAAGATGGACTAAATGGTCTCCTTGTTCTCTCTCCTGCATTGCTGTTATTAGCGTGATTTTCATGCTGCCCTTTGTCACAAGCTTGCAGTGGAATGACACTGCTGAGAAAATGTGTGCTGGAGCTTCTGCTTCCTGGGTGTAGCATGCAGCTTATATACTACAAAACGCTGCTGGGTTATCACCTCAAAAGCATTTCAGTGTCAAAAAAGTATTTGTCAAAGTTGTGTCTACAATTTTTACAAACCCACAAACCATGACACTTGTGTCAAGATAATTGTGTTAGCTTACCTTAGATAAAATATACTTTTTTTCTGGAATTTAATGAACAGTGAAAGAAAGCTCTCCACTGTGCTTGGCAACCCTGTAAACACTGTGTGGTATTTACTATGTAATATATAGCTGATTAATGACTAATGTACATTTAAATAAAAGAGATGTGGGACTCCAGCTTACAGTCGCTCTTATTGAAAAATCTTATTGAGTTAAATAGGAATAAAATAAATGTGTTTTCATAGAAATTACTCAATACCCAAGAGAACCAAATAATGAATGAGATTCTTTCAGCAGAATTTTTACATGGAACAGGATGTAGAACAGAGTTTTATAGTAAGAATATAATTTTCCTTTAATTTTCCATTTGATTGTGTTGTCTGTTTTAAAAATACTGTACAAAACCAATTTTGTTTCCTGTTAAATAGTTTTGGTCTTTTCCCT
>NW_010167931.1:0-502 GCF_000695765.1 Mesitornis unicolor | reverse complement strand
ACACAATTCAGACAGTCAGATTTCCTATTCGATGATTCTTGGTCTTTTTCTCTTTTTTTCTGGATGATTATGAAGACAAGAAAGGGATATTATGATAAAATTATATAATCCTTAAACTTCTAAATAAAAATACCTGTGTATATAAAGCCATTGTTCCTGGTGACAGAGAATATCCTTGTGTCCAGTTACTGCCTGCATTGGGTACACAGTCCTCCAAAAGCAAAGAGACTGGAAGAATTATGATACTGATACACAGTTTTCTGTGCCTTATGTAATCATGAGTTGAAAGGTCTTGGACTATGTCTTGAGCTTCAGAAAAGCTAACATAGAAAAAAAATCAGTAAGCAGTAGATCTAAACCAAAATCAAACTTTGGCACTTAAGATAAGCCTGGAAGGTATGGGCAAAGGGTACACAGAGATTGGCAAAGCTGTTGCGTATGTCACATCAGTCACTCCTGTTCACCAGATTTATACAAACAAAATGAAACTGGGGGGCGGGGG
>NW_010167930.1:0-10602 GCF_000695765.1 Mesitornis unicolor | reverse complement strand
AACCGAGCGATTCTGTGATTCTGTGATATCTTGTGGTTTCTGCAGAAACAGCCTCTTTTTGCTAGTGGAAATTTTGTCTCGCTGAATTTCAGGATTGTTTTTCCATTTTCTGAACAATGGCATTCTAGTTGGAGCAAGTTTTCAGTAGTCCTGACCAGGCTGCCATGACATTAGTCTCAAAATTCTTGATGTGCAGACTGTGCACGTTCAGATGATCTACATAATGCCTCATGTGTAGGAAACTAGTCAAAAATAAACAGCTCTTGAAAAACAGCAGCACTTAGAAGAAACTTGCTTGAAGTATAAAAGATGATGATAAGTCCTCTCACAGACAACACTGGCCTGCTTAGAAGACCAGGGTAGAGAGGTAGGAAGACAATGCACAGAGTCAGGGAAGCTGACTTCCATAGTCTGGAAGCTATTAACTGAAACTGTGGCTTCTCTCTGACAGTTTCTGTAGCTTCTGCAGCGCTCAGTGTCACCGTGTCCTGGGAACTTCAGCTCTTTCTGAAAACTGCCTCTTCTCTAGCATTCTGCTCTCACATGATTGCTGGGAACGGTAAAAAATAGCCAGAAACAGCACCAGTGCTAAGGCCACACAGTTTGCCTGTTTGCGTGGTCCACAAATTAAGATTACAGCTTGTATTTATATGGGGTAACATTAAAGTAACCTATCTGTTGGAAGATCTAGGGTCTCTCACAAGAACTTCCTTACAGTGCATAAAGCAGCTTGCCTAAATTATTTTACCTGGTAGTCTCATTTCCTTGGACGTTTTCTCATAAGAGAAGTAAAATGCAAATTAATGATGTATGATGTAATGCTTTTGCATCCTTCCAATTTGGTGCTAAGACTTAAGATGGCAAGGAAATAACCAACAAATACACATCATGTAAACTGCTCTGTTCACCAGTTCTCGGGGTGCAGTAAATTCTCCTTATGAAACTTAGACATCAGCTTTGAAAATTCAACTCTGTTTGTCCTGGCAAATTTGACAAAACAGAAGATCTTGATACTGAAAGTGGTTCCCTTCATGTAGATGTTTATGACCACACTGCACTGCTGCTCGAAGGCCACCTCCTGCAGGCAAGCCAGGCAAAGCCACAAGATAACCCTTTGAAACGAAGCCTGTGTTCATTAGGGCAAGCCTGCATTTTCAGATGAAGCTCTCCTGAGTTTCAGACCACAATCAAAAAGCAAGTTCCCACTGTGCTACTTTTCCACTGATAGAGTACCAACTGCAAGGGATCATTTTTCTCACTAAATATTATAATGCAAAGCTTAACAGCATACGTCCTTGATTCCAAAAAAGTTCAGAGAGACATGGGCAATTTTCACTGCCACAAACTGACGATACTGTAGTAGTCAGAGAAGGGTTTAAAAGTCCTGGGATTTCTGGAATGGCAAAGGAAAACTCTTCAAAAATCCCTTTTTAGAAGACAGAATTGTGTGGGATGGGAACCTGAGTGTCCTACTATCCTTCAAGGTACCAAACTGTTACTCACTTAGTTCCAGTGTTAGTTCCTGGTTTTCAAAAATAAAGAAGGTAAAGCACAGAAAGAAATAATAAAAAAATAATGGTGCAATGTCTCAAGACCTGAAATAACTCGTAACTTGCAATATTTAAAATTATAGAGCCAAATTTGAGTCTTCATTACTGTGTTATGACTAAAGTACATCCATACAGTCAATGAGCTTTCCACATTTATAGTGGTATGGGTAAGAACATTTGGTCCAGAGCATTTCTTATTAAATATAACTTCTAAGCCATATTTAATCTTCCTTTGCTTTCCCTTTAGCTTTCTTCAATGGGAACTAAATAGGAACTTTACAGGGAAGGAAAAAAAAAAGTCTATATCCTGACAGACATCTAAAATCTTTGAAGCTACTTTAAATAGTACTAAAATATGTGTAAAAGCATGTTAACTAAAAAGAAGAAACAAGAAAACCCCTTCTGTCAGCATATTGCACTCAGTATTGCATGTTTGACTCAGATATTCAAAGGTCAAATTTCTACAGTGATCCTACCACAGACGCACGCAGTGGTCCTCAGTAGACTTGGAATACATGCAGACCGAGAGGATATTATTATTCACTGAACTGAGAGTTCTTCTGAGTGAATTTGATTATTCCTTAAGAGGAAGGCAGTCAGAGTGAACAACTGTCCTTCTTTTCCAGAAGGTCCCACACCTTGAGTTTTCTTCTGTTCTACATAGAACATGCTGCAAGACACTTAGAAGCTCCAATGAGAAATGAATACAGCCCTGAACATTTTTAGATAGGCTATACCAAACTTGACATCTGTTCTCTTTCTATGAGCTGTACAGCAAAGCATTTTTAGCTGCAGTTAAAGGCACTGATGACTAAAGTCCAAACAGCTCAAGACAGGCTTTTGTGGATGATAGGGTACGCAGAGGAAATAATCACCTGCATTTTCAGAAGGAAGGACTTTGTTGTCAGGCCTCAAAGTGACACTCTCCAGGACCGACAAGAAAGTGACTGTGGTGGCAACTTACAGCTACAAAATTCATTCCTGTAAGAAATTGTTGTGGGGATGACTCATTTAGACTAAGTTTTTTTTCTTTTTGATCAAATGCCTAAAAGCATAGAAGTTGAAATCCTATTATGTTTAGATTTTGGTCTGCTAACTCCTGAGTCTTATTCTCTTAATTTTATGAGAGTGCTCATGTACAATGATTGTTTTTCAGATATAATAAACAGTATTTTTATAATAAACAGATAACTTCTTGAGCTATCATAATTCTTCAGCAATGCCCTTCTTTTGACTAATGTGAAAGTGATAAGTTATCGGTGGTGACTTCACAAACAGCCTGCAAGAGTTAGTCAATAATTTGTAATTGGTGAGATACAACCCTGGAGTAGAGAAGAGCTAAATTTGCTCCAGCAAAAATAATTATCTGAGAAATGTAGGATGACTAATGTTTCTAAATTACTATTATTTTACTTCATATTTTTCCATGGAAATACATTTCATTCTGTCATTAATCTGTTCCAATGGAACCACCACAAAACTAAAGTGTAGAAACATTAATCCGCAATTCTAAATGGAGTGGTTTTCTAAAGTTTAGTCCAGTTTTATTTCACTGTGACAGGCCATTTAAAGAGTAGAAGCTATTACAGCCTGGCAGGCTAAAATATGTGTATTTGGTGGGCACTGATGAAGGCACTGCTTGTATTTGTGGACAAGACTTTCAAAGTGAGCTACCCATGGTGAGATTTCTAGGTCTATATTTAGGAACTTAAATAGAAGGTGCTGGCTGCTCCACAGTTTTTTTTAACTATGCTACCCATTAAAGGCATAATAGCCTACACTTATTTAGTTTATTTACTTTCCTTAAAATTTTGAATCTTCATAACTGAAAGTGCTCATTCTAAGGACTCTCCATATATTCTATAGGTGAATAAAGACTACTATGATGAAGGTTTCTGACACTCATTGTGGCTTAATGTATGTAAGGGGTGAAGATATTTTCATGAACAAGAACAACTCATATGAAGGGGTAACTCTCAGAATAGTGCTGTCAGGCCAGAAAGAGGGAGAAAAGCTTTTCTTTTAAAAACAGTCCTGAATACAGATTGTGTCAGTCTTCCACATAGGTTTATTTTAGCTATGATTTGTCAAGCTGTTTCAGCAGTTTTCCTACTGTGAAACTTGATAAGTTATCCTCTCTTTGCATTCCTTCTCCCAGATTATTAGTCCAGTTTCTGATTCTATCAACAATTAGCAAGCAGTTTAGTTTACCAGGTAGACCTAAGTTTGCTAGAGGAGAAAGGGTAATAAACACTGACACTTTGCCAAATTACCAATAAAGAAGTCTTCAGCAGCAGTCTTAGAATCTAGATTTGTTAAACTATTAGTTGTTGAGCTTTAAGATGCAGTACAAGACCCATCTATTACTAGAAATCTGTGTTATTTCTAACATGGTAGGAATATTTTTGTTCTTGCTTTTACCTTTATACGCTTTCACTTACTGTGGGCACGTATGACGGATAACTTTTAAAAACAGAAATACGTGTAAGTAATTATTATTATCTGTACTTATTAATTTACTGTGTTCTTCATCTGTTAAGCATTAATACAAGAGTAAACATCCAAGAGCAGGAATTCAAAAGCATGTTATGTCCAAAATGCTTCACTGAGCTTCCCAGTTCTCAAAAAGAATGGGCTCTATTTCCTTCTCACTGCAGGCTTCAGTCTCAGTATCCCAAGCAAAGATTTCCTGCAGTTCTGCCACAGGTGTCTAAGCACCAGAAAAGGATCAGACATTCTTCTCCTTAGCATTTCCTACCAGCTAGCTCTGGACAGGTCTGCACTTCCTCAGAGGCTTTTGGGATTGGCAGTCTGAGAATTACCTGCCTCCAACTCTCTAGTGAGAGCCCACACATGTAACAGAAGACTGTTCCAGGAGTAAGGATCAAAAGCATTGGTTCTGCAGCATCCTTTGTGAAGGCTCCAATAGTCTTCAGAGATGTCGACCAAAGGACTTTACAGAGCTGGACCATGCAAACTCTTCATTTTGTGGCTGCAAAACTGAGTTACAGAGCGTCTTCCAGGTACAAAAATGAAACCAATTAAGCTGCCTAAAAGTAATTACATAGTGCTCCTGAAAAATCAAGCTGTTTTTTCTTTCTAGATACCTAAATATAAACTTATGAGATTGAATTGATGAATATATATTGCCCATGTATATCCTTCTAGAGACATACTTCAAGGTTGGTTGACCTGTTAAAGCTTTTTCTATGTGTTAGCTTTTAGATGAATTATGTAATTGGGATCTTGGTTGGTGACATTTTTAGAAGAAAGTGTTATTACAGTGCTTTCATATTTAATGATTACAAGAACTAGAGATTATCCAGATGCATACAGGAATGCTTTAAATGGCCTATGTATAATTGACTTTCACCAACACAGGCCTTGTGTGAAACTGTTCAGAATTGGCTACTTCTGTTTCCACATCAGTTATTTTGAAATTTTTCATTGACTTCCTTTGCTGCAAAATCTACTAAATAGATAATAGTATTTCAAACACAATAAGGACAGTCTATGCATACATGGGAGGTATTTTTGATACTCACCATCTAACTATATCTCTTTTTAAAGACCAATATTGAACACTCATACAGTAAAAAAAGAAAAACAAACATCAAAAAAAACCCACTTAAATCCCGTATTGAAAGCAGTGGAAAACTTGCCTATGTACAACTACATACTCACCAATTTAATAAGGTTAGTTTGCAGGCTTATTTATTTACTGTAAATATTCAGAAAAATAATAAGAATATTCTTTCCGCTTTTATTATGTCGCACAATTCTGGAGTGCAACCAAGATTTTGAGGCTAACTTTTCATATTTGCTTTATATACTTTAACACAAGATGTGACTTTTTTATGACTTAAAACCTTCTTTGACACTAGATATGTTCTACTTTTGTCACTTGTTCAACAACATTGACTACAATCAAGCACTAAAAACCTGATCCTGATTCCATAAAATGTTTCACATGTTACCCATAAAACAAGTGCTAGTTCATCATCTGGTGCAGACCTATATTGATCCATCATTTTTATAATATTTTAACATTTGTCTCAATACTTCTGGGGAGTTACTCCTATTTTACACCACAGCAGATTGTATCAGAACTGCAGTCCAAGTGTCTAAGTATGTTGAGGCCTCTGCTAAAGATTCAAGAAGTTCTTTTTGTACAGACAGTACTTCCAGCTGTGAAAATCAGCAAAACAAGGATTTAATTCTTGGAGTATCCTCTTTCTATTACCATATTAAAAAAAGACAGTCTAAAAACAGCCACTGCTACAGGAAGAGACAAGGTGTTCCTTCAGCAATTAAACATGAAAGAAATTGATCCCACTTAAAAGTTTGTCATTCAAGGTATTTATTCAGAAATAATCCAAATAGACTTCAAAATTATCTTCTAATACGTGGGAGTTTGCAAATGTGCAACATTTATACATTTTTCAGCTTTCAGCATAGACAAAAAGCAAAACACAGCTAAAGACAAGATTTACAAATGGTGCCATTTAAAGTAACCCCTTGTAATTTGATAAACAACTAAAAACTTTCACCATACTTGCACAGATGTCAAAGGTATTATCTCTCTTTTGAGAGCAATGCAAGGGAATCAGACCCAGTTCTGTGCCTTACTCATATTTACGGGAATTCTGCTGAAGCAGACAGCAAGGTTGTAAATCCTTTATTTTCTTATAAATTATGAATGTTTGATAACCTATTAGATTATTATGGTAATTTGAGTAGATACACAGGTAAGGGACAGAGTAGGTAAAACTTCGACTAACTTAGTAATACTTCAACAATGTGACCATAATTTGACTCATAACTAAGTTAATTCATATTGTAGGCAAAGTCTAGCTGTCAGTGACATTATTCATAGCAGGATCAGGATCTTCGTTTTTTTAAACATATTCTATAATACATCTTTGCTTTTGCTTTACAGCAAAAACTTTGCTTCCATAATATTAGCTCTGCCAAAGAGCTTCTATTTCACAGACTGCATGCATTAACACTTTGACATACAGTGAAGTCCCAGACTTAAAATTTACAAAGGTTTTTACAACCCCTTATGTGTGATAATGTGCTAAAAAGAATTTAAGTTCTGCCAGATTCTAGTACTATTGTAATAACAGGGTCAGTAATTAATCCTTACATTTACAGACTGCAAACCTGGTACTTAATACTGAGTAGTACAGCTATGAGCCCTTGCAACAGGCATGTGTGTTCATCTAATTCTTTTTAAGCCAGGGCTCTCCACTGTGTCCATCCAGAGGGCAAATCTTTATCACTGCATGAGACTTCACATTCTTAGAACATTAGAATTTGCTCCCAAGCTCTGCTTAATTTATTTCCCCCTATTATCAACAAATACTCAGAACAATGATAAATTAACCAATGCTGGGAGGATTTCTTCTGAAAAGAAGCAGAACGCTCTACAGAGAAAAGAAAAGCAACTTCTTAATCTTGCTGGCAGATGGAAACCCTACTGTTCACCACTGTACAAAACAAATCCGGGAGAGACATAATTGCTCCAGTGTGTTTTAGGTATAACTTCAATTCAGTAGTAACGTCATGGCTACAACACTGCTAGAATTAAAGGCTCTACTTGGAGGAGACCACATAACTTTGGGCAAGGCAATTGCAAATCCAAGTCTGACAACTCCTTTCCTACGTTTTACAACTGCTACAGACAACACTTTTACCAACAGTAATTTTTTATTTTATTTTTTTTTAGCATTTGGGAAACACCATAGTACCAGGAAGGGTTTTATATCAGAGATTACTTTTTCTAGTGACATTCCAATAATAGATGCCAGACATAGAGATTATTTCAAGCCAAAAACACTGAATATTTGTGGGTATTCTTACGTACTTATATACAGTTACATTTGTTAAGATATACACAAAATGGAGTTAAGAACCTTCTTTTCTGCAGTTAGTAAAAATACAGAGTTTCCTGCAGCCTGAATACTCCTTTCTGGGATCCTTGTGAACTCTCCTAAATTAAATGCAAAGATTCATGCTCTAGAGGATCTATAACACATACCAATCATTCTTCTGTGTCAGATGTCTGCTGCTGAAGTTGAAATAATTATTTTACTTCAGAAACAATTAAAAAAAAATCTAAATTTATAGCAAAACAGACTTACACATGGAGGTCTGTCTTGCACTATACTGAGAAGACTGGACCATTTCACCTGCTGATCCCTGGGACTCAGAAAAACTTCAGCTAGGACCACTAGCTGAATCTAGTGAAATCGCTCTTCGATTTAATCACTTTTGCTCACGTTGTGAATATTTATCTAAGGAACCCCTCTATGTCCTCTGTTTCCAAAGGTTAATGGCATTTTGTTAAACTAAGATTAATACACAAGACTATTTCACTGAAAAATAAAGGAAGAATGAAAATGTTTCTATTCTTTTTCAACCTTATAAGTGAATTGATCAGTTAAAATCAAGTACTTTACATAACTAACAGTTCTGAGAAGAGAGTCCTACTTCCATATCTTCCTAGTGTAACTTACTAAGCAATTACAAATAAGTAACAGTGTTAAGTGTGCATCCACAAAGAAAACTCTCCTTTTGCCAGCACTAGTGGGCCCAGTTCTGCATTCCTTTGCACCTAGAACTCCTACTAGCTTCCAAGCCTGTGTGTGGGAAGCACAAGGAACCTTTGTATTTCCTAAGATGACTGTAAAAAAGTATCTGCTCTGTATTAGAAATGAATCTGCTTGTCATTTAGAGGAAGCTACAAAGTATATTGTCTATAAATAGCTTCCTAGCCTCATTTTCAGGAAGGATTCTTAAATCTTTTTGCACTCAAATTAAGAGCTGGATTTCCAATTGACTGAGAAAGTTTATAAATAATAAAAAGACTGATATTTTATTTCTTGCCCGTGAAATTTAAATCAGCCTCACAATAGTGCATTGATGCCAGACCCTTACAAAAAATTTATAGTGTTGAAGCCCTGCCATTTCAACTAAATGAGTTTATTCATTCCAAACACATTACCAACAGATTTAGCATTAAAGGTGAGGAAGGAGAAAGGAAATCAAAGGATGTCTTTTAAAATACTGAATTCTGTTTACTTTAGCCAAGTCATAAAGCAAAAATATTTTCTAAAAAGAGCTCCTTAAGAGCTGGTGGGCACTGAGCTGACCAAATATGAGTCACTAGCTTTCCCATTCATTTGCTTCTAACTTCTGTAACTTTTTCTGTCAAAAGAAGAAATAACTCAAGAGCTCAGTCAGATCTCCACACCCCCTTTCTTGGTACTTTGAAAGACACCTCATACTTTTCTTTTTGGTGTTAAATAAAAAACTTGAAAAAAAGTCAAGAATTTTAGGAATCTTCTGAGGTTTCTCTACATGGAATGAATTTTGTCTTAAAAAGAAGTCACTGCTATATGATTAACACTTTATATGAATACACCATGTCATTTTCTTGACATAAGGGTAGTCTATGAAAAGACAGTTGAAGAATATAGGGTTTAATTTAAGAGAATTTATAAGGGCAATGATTCATATTTTGCCCAGCATATTCATTTAGTCATATTGTTTACCTGCTGTAGTATGCTATTTCATTCTATTCCTCTGTATTTTCCCTCTCCTACTTTCAAATATGAATCATTATGTCTTATTTTATCTTTTAACTACTTTAAATAAGACTAGAGTACATAAAAGATTATTCAGAAATATGTTCCTTGTACTCTGTTAGGGAAATTAGGTCAAATTCTGCTCCCTCTGTAGTCAATGGAAAAACTCTTACTGACTTCAATAACAGATCAAGCCCTAAACACACAGCTCCCTGTCGTTTCTAAGCACACTGCATACTGTATTGCAGAAAAGTTCAAGAAATAAGTTTTTTCAGAATGCTTCTACAAACACAAGAAGCCTGCAGTTTTGTGTTTCTGAAATATCCTTTTTACAGAAGATTAGAGGAAAAGATTTTTAATATAGCTTTTAAATTTTTAATACAGTTACCAAAACCAAACTACTCTGTCTAATGCTGTTGAATATATATATAACCAGATAACTTCTGTTCGTTTTTCCTGGGCTGCTTAGGTTTAGGTTTTCCTTTTAAGTTCCCATTTGCATCTAACCTATTATATAACGCATATCCACGTAAATCCTACTTAATTAAGACAGTTCTACTGTGAATGGTCACATGAAAAGTGACATAAGAAACCTATCATGCCTTTGTGGACAGTACTGCTTCTTGAAGAAATGAGGAGCCGAACCGTTGAAGCACTGCGAGGTTAAATCCCCCTGCGTGTAGCTCCACTGGAGCCCGTGGGATTGCAGCTGGGAAGAAACCCGACCCCTCCCAGCGACTGTCAGAAGCAGAGCCAGCAGGGGGCAGAGCCCTGATTGCTCCCACACCGTCAAGGTTGTGCCCAGGTGTAAAGGGCTTGAGTGGCAACTGATCATCTCCCTCCTGGACGTCTCTCGACTCAGAAAGTGTGAACTCAGCTCAAGAAATGCCTCGTTAACTAATGACTGCATAAAAATGAAACCTTTCTTTTCGGAAAATTGAGCCCCCTCAAGGATGTCAGACCCCCAGAAAAATAAAAACTTCAGTCCCAGCCAGATTGGCCCCCAGATGCGCTACGGGCTCCGGTGGGAGGGAGGAAGAGGCAGCATTTCCACCGCCGGTAGAGAAGGAAAGCGTTCCCGCCACCGGAGATCATGCACTGCAGCTCCGCGAAATGTGCGAACACATCTCAAAAAGCCAAAGCGTCTCGCAGGCGTCCGGATGGGACGGCCGTGCCGGGGAGCAGTGCGGAGCTGCGAAGTACGGAGGACGAGAAAGGTGGTGCGGGAGCCAGTGTTTCCTTTCAGCTGAAGCTGCCGAGCTGCTGCCTGGCTCCTTGCTCCCACTGCAAGTCCCCTGCGGGCTGCACCCTGCCCACCAGGTCCACGGACACCTAAGGGACCACTCGATCCTCCAGGGAGGCTGCAAAAGGAGAAGGAGGCTGGGGACGGCGTCCCGGCGCTGACACCGTCTGTGTGGAGCCCAGTGACCGCCAGGCCGAGGCCCCCGAGACCCCCCTCG
>NW_010167929.1:44200-96513 GCF_000695765.1 Mesitornis unicolor | reverse complement strand
AGCCCGTCTGCCTGCTCAGGAGGAGAAGCCAGAGGGGAAAGTGCCGCCTCTGCCCCGCGGCCGGCACAGCAGCTTCCCCCCGCTCATCTCTCCAGCAAGGACTCTTGGGGTCCATTACCACGTCCTTGAGTTAATTAAAACAAGTGTTAATAAGTGGTCCCTCATCACTGGAGGATGTAGCAGGTAGCACCAGTTACCACCCACAAACAGCCCAGCTGCCTCGGTCACCCACACAGAAACTACCATCACCTCCCCATTATATATATTTTTTTTAAATATTTTTTCTGACTGGTTTTCTGTGAAAATCACTGCTCTATGAGCCCTCTCTTTGCTTTCAGGCAAGGGTGACAGTTCACCTTGGTTCCTCCTCCATCCATCTCTCCACCTCACATTATCTCTTGTCAGAGTTCCCATTAATTTTGCTCTAAGTAGAAAAGACTGGGAATATATAATAAGAGATATAAAATTGGTGCCTTTCTCCTTCACAGAAGGCAGCAGCTGAAGAATGACCCAAAAATAAAATTTTGATGATAAAAAGATACTTGCCAAAAATCATCTGTGCTCTATGTTTTCTCCAGATTTGTCCTGCGTGATACGAAAGCCTGGAGCCTGGGAGCGAAAGGCTGGGAGCCATTTCCAAGCACTAAATCACCGATAGAGAGTGTAGATCTCTGCTTCAGGACATGAGAATCAAAGGTGCTTTCTCTGGAAAATAGAAAGAACCCTCTCTGGTTTACATTTGGAAGACTATATCATTAATTGAGTAGAAAAAAGTAGCTCCACAAAAGGTTAAAAAATAGGATGCAAAATAACAATGATGGAAACACCCAACTCGCAGTGTGATAACCACACCACTGGAAGAAAAAACATAGTCCTCCAAGACCATTCCCCAACCCCAAAAATGAATGTAAATCTCTGTGGTCTGCTTCCAAACATTTAGCTGAAATGGAAAATGGAAACAATAATTCACAGCTCACAGAAATGTTTAAGTTTGGGATTTATAATGTACAGTTTACTTGTGATATAAATCTACAGCCAGTAAATAAATTGAACAGCTTGTGACACATCTACCTTTCATTCTTACTGCGGATCCAGGAGAAAGCAAGTAAGAGATGTGAAAGAGACAAAGAAACAACGAAATACAAATAATTGCCATCTACTATCACACTTCTGAGCTGATTGTTACTGAACTAGCAGGAAGAGATTTAAATGCATGCAGTTTTCTCAAGATGAACAGCCTAAATATCATTGATGTTTATATGAATATAGTTTATTCTCTTGTTCCTCACTATATCTATCATCCATAATATCCGTGAGGTCTATGACTAGAATCTAACGATTAATACCATGAAATCCTCTCATGAAAGCAATACACTGAAAAGGCATTAGATAAAATCCAGAATTCTTTGTTCAAGTTATACGAGTCAGTGGGAGTCCAAGTAAGACGCCGAAGCAAGGCCTGAGCAAGGACTTCTGGATATACTCATTAATTATTTTCAGTATGTAATCATATTATTCTAAGCTGGCAAAAATAAAGCAGGAAGCCAAAGAGATAAATAATTGGTTCTAATCTGTCCCTTTGAGTGGCACTACAAGAATAAGCGTAGCATGTGTTGCTCAAGGGATTTCTACATATGCCTTGCAAACAATAGTTAAGGGGTATGGAGTGGCGTTTTTCCCACTGAAATGCATTCCTCCCCCAATTGAAACACTGCCCTATATAACAATTGAGAAAAGGAAGTGCAAAATACGACATCCAATTGAAATTACAGATGTTGTTTTCCATACGCGATGATGTGCTGTGACATCTGCAGCCCCCTCTTGGGACTGCTGGAGAAAAAGAATGGGTGGTGGGGAGGTCACAGATGTTCTCACATGTCACAATAGCATAAATGTAAAATATCACCCCTCGGGGTGACACGAATAAAATCACAGCAGAATTGCCATATCACAATGACTAAAATCACTACAGGACTTGATGGCCACATTCTGCGTCGGGTTTAATTTCCATTCCGCAAAGGCAAAATGCACCTGGAAAATCCAAAGGATGCGAAGCTGTAGGTGATTCATAAAAAACCACACTACAGAGAAAAAAAATTACGATCTTTCTAAGACCGTAGAAGCAGCGATGTGACAAAGCCTCAGCGAATATCACACTTGAGTGTCAGTATGACAAGTGAAAAATTATCACAAGCATCTGCTACGATCACTCTTGAGATAGAAGAGAACAAGCGCTGAACGCATTTCTGCCCATCTTATGCACAACCCACAGGCTGAAAAGAACCACCTGAAACCTCTTCCCTTGACCAAAGAGCAGGTCAGTATCATCTCCATGGTATCAAAGGAAAAATAAGCCCAGAGAAACAGCAAATATAAGGAAAACTATGGGGGGAAAAAGACACCGGTATCCTTTATTTTAACTAAATAGCCTCGCAGTTTAATGTAGTCATCATCCAGCAGTTGTTATGGCAATAAAGCTTTCCCTTGCATCTCTGTTCCAGTGCGTTTCCACCCACCCATTCAAGGTGTTCTGGAGGCACCACCAAAATCACATCTCCACTAACTTTTAACTTACATTTTAAGACCTCCTTACAAAACATTCCCGAGATGTACCATGGCTGTTCCTCAGGCCTCCGTTCAAGTGTTTCTTACATTTCAGAAATCAGCCTTTTCATCTTGTGTCCTGGAGAAAAATTCTTAGTCTCCTGCTTCTAAAGGTGAACTTTGTATAAAAACAAAATGCAGGATGTTTAAAATTATAGATAAGAGGAGTAGGAGATGTTATGTAGCTTTTGTTATTTGCCAAACAATTAAGTTATCCTTCACAGGGAAGAAGGGTCTAAGAACCAGTTTTTAAGAACAAGGTTTCAGATTAATTCCTAACATTGTTTTGCTTACAATGGCAGAGGTGCTCTGTGAATGACGATTTCGTAAAGGACTACTTACCACAACAAAACCAAATTGTGCTCAGAGGATTTCAGGATGGGAACTTGCATTAGAAACAAAGGACAGGGAAGGGGGGACTCCCACCTAGGGAGCAGGACATGGAGAGGAGCAGATAATGGTTCCTTCCCAGTAACACTTTGGGACACCCAGTTAACCCCATCGTGACCAGTTCAGTACAGACACAGACTTGGCTCTCAGAAAGCTTGGAACAAACTCCCCTGACCGCCCTGTGGTTGGTATTGCTGTTACATTACTCTTTGGCTCTGGCGTTCCACCAAAGACAGATATAATCAAGTAAAGATTTCCTTATTTTAGGGAAATGCAAATTGCCTGACAATGCATGAATTAAATTCACTCAATGCGTTTCATAAACTGCCCTCTGTAAACCACTACTATTTCCACATCATTATATGGTACATTCAGCAATCTGATTGCCTTGGGAATATTTGTTTTTCCAGAACTTGTGGCCAAGGTACATAAGATTAGATCAGACACAGCTTGTCTAAGAATGCTGTAATGTGGGTGTACAGTATATTTGCTCGTTTTGAGTTACAGGTAAAGGTTTTCTTTCAAACTTTTCCAGCCGAGAGCTGGAACCAAGTTATCTGAAGTTGTCTGTTGCAGCATTTGGCACTTTTCGTTTTGCTTCGCTGCTGACCTTCTAATACTGGAGGATCAACATGGGAAATATTTGTATTGCATGCCTCACTGACTGCACACCCAATCCATACCTCAGCAAAACCTGTGATATTTTATAGGTCCTCACAATGACAGAATACAAGCCTCTCTGGGATTCACGCTCTTCTGCTGGGATTTTCTCACCATTCTGCATGTTAACATGAACCAACAGCTGGGTTTAAGAGATCTGATATAAATAGTAACATCGTGCTGCGAGCGAGCTTCTTGGAAAGTAAAGAAAATACGTAATTTAATGCACTCTGACATTTGCCTTTCCTCCCCTTATTCCTAGGCTGCATTTCTGTAAACACCCATAATGACAAATGCAAAGGAGTTGACTTCTGCACACAGACATCGCGAGTGCTGCCTTGAGCTCAGGAGATGATCTCCAGAGCAGCTTTACCTCTCCTCAGCCACAGCTGCCACATTCTGCACCCTAGGACAGGGAGTCACGGCGCGGCTGGAAATCCTTGCTTCCACCAGCATTCAACATTGCAACCTTTGGTATTTTATTTTCATGGCTGCTCTGTGCTGCTTCAGAAACTTCCTGCTTTTGCCCTATCTTTCCATTCATTAAAATTGCAGCTTGCAATTAAACATTCTGACATAACATAGCTGAGATTTTTTGGCAGCGGCCTTAACCAGAGGTTTTCAGAGTTTCCTGCAGACGGCTTGAAATGTTCATATCCTCATGAATGCTTGCCACCTTCTTTTAATAACTTGAAAAAATAATCCTCTCTTAGGAACTTCATTGTTTCTCTATTTCCCCAGCGCTCATTTAGTGCTTTTAGAAATGTGTCGTGCACATGTATATTTATGGAGAGAGCAAAGTGTACATATGCACGGCATAGTTTGACATCTTACAGGGAACACACAGATTGCTTCGCAGATCTAAAGAAAAATAGTTATGTTCAATATTTTTGTTATTAAAACGTACTTTTCTCTTCTGATGGTATTGGATTATTCCACCTCTCTCTCTCTCAAAAAACAATCATATTTACTATATTATTCAGAAACTGCAGGCCTTCATCTGTTAATAATTTTGCAGCTTTATACATATTGTGACTCTCATATACTGCAACACTAAACTATTTTTATTATTTTTATGCCACAAAGTATTTTTTAGGATAGATTTTGCCCTCTTTCCAAAGAGCTAAAAATCATTTAAAAGAATTTTAAAGTTATTTGCATTGTTAAGGTGTAGAACATATTTGGAGACCTGTTCAAACACTGCTTGCCATTATCTCTAATATAGATTTGAAATTGATTTAAAGGGGGTCTTTTTAACGTTCAAACTGACCTTAAAGTCTTTTTTCTTCTAACATTACCTGGCAAATAAATTCTTAAAGGGATATTATCAATTTAAGAACTCTGCTTTAGTCTGGAAAAGTTTCCAAGAGATTAAAGAGAAAATGTCTCCTTTTTCTGTAAGATTAATTTCTATATTTGACAGCAGTATGTGTGGTCAGTATCCCATGCTGTTAGGAAACAAAAGGGACAGAAATAGATATAGGAGACCATAATACCTGAAAAGTCTTTGAACTACTTTTTAAAGTAGATTTGAAGTTGATGAGGCCTCTTCAAATGACAAAAATCTCAGCTCTTAAAAGCCAGATAAGTTGCTCCTGACTTGTACAGAGCACCCTCAGCTCCCACTGCAATCAGCCAACACTGCTCTTAAAATGTAACTTTAAGTATTATTTTCCGTCATTTTATCTGCTTCTTTGTAAACTCCACTGACCAAATTGCACATACAAATGGCACATTTTATTGCCCTGATCTTGTAAGCTTCATCTACAGAGCCGACAGCGGTTCTGCATGATCTGTTATACTGTTCAAGGCACAACAAAGAAATTTTTAAGGCAGTTACCTTATGAAATAAGGATTACTTCTTAAACTTGGGCAGTTCACCAGGTGCATTTTGCATCTTTCATAATGGCATTCAAACTCCTCAGTACAAAGATATTGTTGCTGTATTTCCCATTTATTTCTTTAGGGGTATATGTAGCATGATTGATCTGTGTCCTACAGGAAGAATAAGAGACATCAGCTTCCCTTGCTCCCTCTGGCCCTTTGGGTAAAGACAAAAATGCCACTGATCCTCTACTGGAGTTTTGCTTTAGTTCGGAAAATAAGCCCTAAAAATTTAACCAGAGTGTTAACGCGGATCAACTGGTGCACATTTCTGAGTTCTGTATCTGAACAGGCATTTGTCAAGGGGTTTATGGTTTTCTTGGCTGTGATTTAGGATTATTGCATACTTTCTCAACCCTTTACTAAAAATATGCTCAGTTCCAACCATGAAATGCGGCAGCACATTTGTTGCAATCTCTGAGGAGGGCTTCTTATCTGTCAAACAGTTTAGAAGACAAACTGGCACTGAGACAGCTCACCTGTTTCCTATGGTTACTTGATGATAAACTGCTTCGCAGACCCTGCTGGTGCATCTAGGACAAACGTTTGGAGACAGAGCTCCGACACACACATAAACAGGTCACCTCGCGCTAAAATGCCATTTCATTTCCAAGCCAAGCCAGCTGGCTTTGGACAGAAAGTTCTTTTCTACTTGCGTGGGCAAACTTTATCGCCTTCCCATCCTTTTTCTCTTGCTGTCACATTACTGCAGAGGTGGCGGTGGCTGATCGCAGAGTGAGAAGCAGTGTTCAAAATGTGTCCATGTTAGCTGAAATAATGATGCCGGGTCGTGCAGCCCTGTGTTGTATCAGTCCGCATGATCTCACATAACTTAATCAGATATCTTTCGTTATATGGAAGTAGAGAAGATTAAGTTCAAGTTATTGAATATAAAGAAAAAGCACCCAGAGTTCTTGTGTTTGATCCTGTGTTTCCTTGGCCCCAGTCATAGTTTGAAAGGGTCCAGACTCATCCTGGGCTTGGAACTTTTGTGTCTCTGGTTTCAGTTTAGCAAATCCTGTTGTGTTCATCACTGGAAAGAACCAAATGTCTTCTTAGCTCTCCCACAGGGTGGAGTAAGAAAACTAGTGTTATCTGGGAGGAAATCTGAAAGTTTGGGATTCTTGGGTTTCTTCTATTGTTCATCTTGGGGTTTGTTTTTTTCATTGGTTTTTAAGAAAGATGCAAGTTCATTGTTAGTCTTCAAACTTCTTTATAAAATACCACTCTATAAAGTCAATGGAAGGTCCCTTATTAATTGAAAAATTTGACCTGCAAAACTGCACCACCTAAGCGAAGAGTAAATAAGCAATAGGTACAGTTTAACTGGTGTAGAAGTGGTTTAAATCTGTTTTATTACACGTTAGCAAGCTGAACTGTTCTAAACTAGGTTAAAACCATTACTGCAGTGAAAGCCAGGCTCTGAATTTACCATGCCTTCGCAATACCTTCCCCCTGGGTAAAAGAAGACGAGGCTACCTCAAATCACCTAGCATTTCATGCAAGTATGCATATGGAAAAAGCTGACACATAAAGACTTGTTATCCCCACAGTAATTTGTCCATGTGTAGTGTGTCCATACCCATAGTTACACTTGTTTATGTAGCACCAGTTTAAAATGATACTTTCAGGGTCTGAACACATGAATGAGTGATCTCATTCACGTACTGACACGCTTGACAACTTACCATGCATCAGCCGAGCCGCAGTAATTGACCATGTGTGTTTGCTCTTAGCCGGTGGCGCTCTCAGATGGAAGAAACCAGTTCAGACTTTTCTTTTTCTTGGCCCTGAGGTTAAGCTGACACATCGAACCTCACGTTTGCTGCAGGCTAAAGAAAGGCGCGCTGCAGTTACCGTGCCTCAACTGATGTGCGGTAACTTGTGAAACTGCTGGAACCGGACAGTGTGCCTGAGCTGCTGGTTAAAACAGGATAATTGAGAGCATAAATCAGGTGTTAGTTCAGTTCAGTGCAAGTCAATTAGGAATGGATTTAAGGTAAATTGACACAAATCACTCTTAGTCCAGAATAAAAGCAGCTATCCAGCACTAGCTTAATGAAATCCAATACAGCTTAATCCAACATAAATGGAAAGACTTTCAACCAGCCATAAAAAGCCAAAAATCTTACATGTGTTGCCTGGGGCACGTGCATTCACTTCAAGTAAGAAATATAATTGGAGACATAAACAACACAAGTAAGCCAAATCCACAGCTACCTCTGCAGACAATGTAGACTGAGGTAGCTATGAAACCAGCAATACCTTCTCTGGCTCTCGCAGCAGATTTGGCACACGCTATCATTTTCGGTTGTAAGCTGCTGAAGGTACGAATGGGTATTCTGTGCTGCCTCAGAAACGTGCACTCTGCCATCATTTAATGACAGGCATGCAACAATGTGATCCTGATAAAAGTCAATTGTGAACAAACATGAAACAGCCGAGTTTGTTTTCATTGTTTCATTGTTTTCACTGAGCTTGATGGAAAGTATTAAGGATCAGAAGATAATATAGATACTGAAAAGTAGTTCTAGGTTTCATAAATTTTAATAAATGAAGTGTTACCAGTAATTCAATCTAGCAGAATAATCCCTAATGAATAAAAAGAAAATAAAGCTTGATTTTCTCAAATGGCTTCACCTTTCATCTCTAGAAACTGTTACTGAAATTAGGGAAGCAGAGCTGGGATTAGTCATATAGGGACAATTTTATAAATCCTTTACCAATGGGAGATTGACTTCAATGAAGGAATTTGCCCCCCTACCTCCCATTTCCTGGCTGAGTTATCTCTTCTAAGAAATTCTTTTATGGAGAATGTCCGTGGGAAACTACTCTGAGAGAGTGAGAGATTTCAGAAGACTCTGCTACGGCTCAGCATCCCACTAGGGAGGATACAAGATGCATACACACAATAAAATGAGAGTCTTGCCCCTACAACATGCTATGTAGTTCTAACAGGAGGCTGTGCTTCAAATTTATTCCTATGTGGCTGATGGGAACCAGTAAGGAGTTGTCCTGCAGCCTGTGGGAAGAAATGCAGCCCTTTCTCATGGCAGTTACTTGGATTATCCAGCCAAGGTAAAGACACATCGTCCTTCCCACTATGGGACTCATGCTGCAAGTGCCCTTTGCCATGGCATGAATTTTCTTCACTGTTTTTTTATTTTCTCTTACTCCCAACAGCACCATGTGCACACTGCACAGTTGCAGCAGACCACACATTTTGAACACAGGGAAAAAAACCCAAACATATTATTATCAGGATAATTGAGTGTTGGAGAGAAAGTTGCCTCCAGCACTTTGTCCAGATTAAAATCTCAGTCCGTACCATTATCTGGGAAGTATCTGCAGTGACACGTGCATGTTATGCATCTCAGTCAGCAATCTGGCCTATAGCATTTGCAGAAGCTTTAGCAATTTCTTTAATGACCATAACAAGTCACTTATTCAGAAGCTGAAATGCGGGTCTATGTGGGGCAGAAACTTCTAAAACAGCAGATTGAAGTACTCCATGTAAATTGAGCAATTTCTGTTAGCACATGTCGACTAAACCAGGGCTGCCAATCAGCCAAGCTGCTGCTCTGTGACAACAAACATCTGAGGTACTGAAGCTTGAAGTTAATCGAAGTTATTTATTTTATCATGCAGAACTAAGCCATCAGCCATTGCTCTCACAGAGATGGTTTTCATCTTCCTCCTCAACCAGAGTATACATGCTTTCTGCAGAAAAAAATTAATGTTATGTACTTAGCCTTAATATTAACCTTAAAAATTCAGCTATTACAGTTGATGTTTATCCTGCCTCTAGCATCAAATCATGCACGCAAGCATAATCTGGGGATCACTGAAGGAAGAAAACCTAAACCACAGCTATTGTTAATTCAAGACCAAGCACTTTTGTTTATACCAACATGAAGTAACCATGAACATAAGAACTGTAGCTAATACCGTTTTCCTCTCATCACATGAAGGATCTGAAAGGTTCCTTCAGAGGATTATTATTTAAGAAGTAGTTCAATGAAATAGTAACTAGTTTTAGAGAATCAGAATTAAGGGAACCAGCAAGAGCAAATAAAGCAAAGCCATTTCCCCAGCACCATTTTGATACCCTACCACCAGTTATTTCTTTTTTTTTCCTGGTGCACATTTTTGTTCCCCCATCATCATCATCATCAAGAGGGAAATGATCATCAGTAAATCTGGAGCAGTTCCACCGACTGTTGATAGTCGTTGCCTCCAAATGCCCTGGGGATGCATGTTACACTGCATGCTCTGTGTGGCTCCTTCTGAACAATGTAGAGCTGATCCTTTCTTCACGCCAGCTTGCTCGCGAGCCATGCGGCGGTGTAATGCTTCCAGCTTCCTTCTGTGTCCTGAAGATTTTGGCTCGAGTCTTGCTTGTTTGCCATGAGAAGCTTCCAAAATAAGAAACACATCCACTCCTGCTCCCTTCTCTTCACATGGTTACATTTAGTCTTTCTTTTAGTGCTTTCCTCACAATGCACGGCTGCGAGTATACGCTGTCTTATTGCTCATGGAAAATATAATTTATGTGCTGTCCCAAAGATTTGCTTGTATTTTAGCTGTTTTCGACTGATCTGACTTTCTAGCCTATAGCTTTAGGTGCATCTGATGATTCCCTTTTTTTCCCCTCATTGTTTTGGTTCGTTAGTTTTAGCACTGCTGACACAAAGAGTGCATTTCAAAAGGCATCTTTCCTGTGGGCTCTGTTTACTCGTTAATGTGGCTAAGTGTCAACTGAAGTCCTGGGTGACAGCTCGCTTTGCTGTAGATTGTAGCATTCCTATGTCTGATTTATTGTATCTGAAGGAAAGCACAGTTACGTCTGCAGGAAAGTGAAGAAGAGTCGTGGGAAAAGGGGAGTTGTTGGAGTTCTGGCTGTGAGGGGGACTGGGGAACTTGACATTTAGGTTCCTGCACAACATGTAATTTCCAGCTGAATAACTCAGGCACTTAAACAGCTTCACTTTGGCCCCAGCTGTGTGCTAAATGCAACCGACATTGCTCTTAAAAGCCACTCACAGCAACCTGACTTGATGTGACTGTTTTGTTCTCAGTAAAAGGCAATGAGAAAAGTTGCTTTGGTAAAGTAGCTGATAGCCCACATCAGCTGGATTGGAGTATTTCACCCAGGCCACTCAGAAGTTAACCCAAGTAACTGGGAAAGCAGCAGATGAATCTGACAGCTTGCAAATAAAGTTTTACTGGAAACACTGCACACTGAGTTGATGGCTGTATAGCTCCTGGTACTGAATTACTGGTGCAATCCCAGTTCTTTCCAATGAATCATGTTTTCCTCAGCTCAAGATTAATCAACGTGTAATTTAGATGTATTCTCAGACAATAAGCACTATCATATGGATGTCAAACTATTTTAGGTTAGACTGTTTTCTATTTGTAGGTTATCTATTGTGTTATAGGACTAATGCCTGAAATTCAGAAAAGGCAAATGTTACAAGATATGAGCAAAATCCTGACTTCATGAAGGATCAGTGAGAGTTGTGCCATTGAAGCTAATAGGGCCAGGATTTCACCTGATGGGTCTGTTTTAATTAAAGCTTTTGCCTGTTCAAATTGTGGTTCTATACTCAATAACTGAAATAGTTACCAAATTCCTGCTTTTAAAATGCTCTTATGTTCTGGAAATGTTGCAGGTGGGGAAACATAAGAGCAGGAGATGTTTTGAGTGAAAGGTAGAAGAGATCCCTGATTCACCGCACCATAATACTGCCTTGTACACAGCATACTGCATGCTTAGTTTTTGCTGTGGATCCTTAATATCTTTATGTATCATTCTACGACAAGTAAGGCTGAATTTTGTGTATGTACTTACATAAAAACATACCTGCTTTCTTGTATTATGCATCACATGCATACATACACATTTAGATATACACATGTGTATATATACATACATAGTGCTGCTTTCGTTAACATTAAATACTAATACATAGTGAAATTTCCTAAGCAAAGCAGTATTCAAAATCAAGACAAGGAAAAAAAATAAGGAGGAAAAAACCAGCAAAGACATGCATCCAAAATGGAGACAGCCTTTTGTCTTAGTTAAGAACTGCACAAACACTCTACATGTGCATGATCACCTCGGTGGCTGGGAATTCGATGTGGACAAACAGGTGCTGCATTATACAGCTCCTGCAGAAACTCACAGAGACAGGGAAGACTGAATTCAAATCCACCTCATCCATAACGAGTCACCGTCATCCAAAACAGCAGAGAAACTCTGGGTATGCCTACAACAGGGATAGCCAACTGGAGGCCCACCGAGTTTGGATGATGCCCACAAAGCCGTTTTCTTTGGCCTCTAAGATGCTGGCTGGCTCTGAGGCCAAGCATGTGCTGTTGCTCTTCATGCTTGGGGCAGGATGCACAGCAAGTTGCGTGTGCCTGAGCTTCATGGGGTCAGCTCACCTGCCCTAACTGATAATGAAAACGGCTTTCCCAATCCCAATCCTTTCCTGTGTGCAGACGAAAACTTGCTTTACTCATGGTCTAAGCTGGTCAGAGCCCTGAGCCCAAGCTAATATCCTGCCTCTCAGCAGGCCACAGTAATTTGGGCATGTAGCACATTAGCTGCAGCTCCATGGCTTCTGGTTCTCTTGGAACTCAGCCAGAGTAAGCTCGTATCTGCCTTCAAAAGACCATGTAGACATCGCTTATGTAGCTGGTAGTCAGAGGACCTATGACAGGAGTGGAAAAATACTGCTCCTGCACAGTGGAAAACAGGAGTGTAGCTTGTGCTTTACAACCTCTCAGTGCCCTTTCCAAGTCCTGGGGATGTTTAGTTCTGACCAAGATTGCAGAGTATGACCAGTTCGGCCTAAAAGTCAGCAAGTTCTGCCTTTGCCAGCATATGCCAAACACATAAATGCCCACGCAGCAGATCACAAAGTACCTGCCTACTTGAAATTCGATCACTCTCAAAATCCTGCCTAATCTCTCTTATTAAGTTTCCTAATCTCCAGGCTATCATTCCTTTTTAAACTGCCCCATTGATTTAGTAGTATCTTTAGAAAGAGCATTAAAATTATTCCCCCTCTGCAGCACTGCTCTGGTTCATTAATTACTTCACATTACCAACATAAAACTTGTAAAGCGAAAGAAAATTGCAGCACTGACTTGCAATTGCTATCACATTTTCTGATCCCAGAGTCGGGGACTGGCAGTACCCTGCAGTTACAGCTCCTGCCCTCAACGCTCACTGCACCAACACACTCAGAGTCCTTCGTTGCTTTGGAAATAATTACACCACCACATTGTGTATGAGGGCTCTTTACACTTTGCTCATAAGAAATCTCTTTCAAGCTGTAACAATCTGAGTGAGAATCAGCTTTTAGGGTAATTTTGCATTCTTTTAAGACATTTTCTTTCCTCCTTTCTCAGTGAAGGAAGATACCGTGTGTTCCCTTTCCTCAGCCATGCAGAATTACTCTCCTGTGTACACAAGTGATAAAAAGAAATCTTTTTCTTTTAGAAATGTGCAGATACTGCAGATTAAGTGATGGCTCTCCACATCTGTTAAGTGTTATGAGCTGGACAGGAGATAACAAACGTCAGAACTACATCCCCATTGATTACACTTAACACGTCCACAGCAGAGGCGGGTGGCACCTCTCCCAGGTGGCACCTGTGAAGTCTGGCTCTAAGGACCTTCTGTGCCTCCTTGGGAGCAGCAGTGCTGGGGGAACCTGAGCCCTGACCCTGCGGCGGAGGGAACATGAACAGGTTTTGAAGACTGGTGCGTGGCCTGGCTGTAGGAGCTGAAACACAAGGGGCTTCTCCCCTCCAGCTGCTGCAGGGAGCCTCTGCAGAAATGCTGCACTCGCAGGGTTCACCTCTGCCTCTCACTTCAGTTTTCCACCGTCTTCAGCTTCTTCCTTTTTACATCTCACCCTCTAAGTTGAGCGTCAATTGACTATTCCTCAGCCTTGGCAGAAAGGGAACAGCAGAGCGATCATCTCTCTAATGAGTCAGTGCTTCTGCTGGAGAATGCGTGACTCACCCATCCCCACGCTGCCTCCCTCCCTCATTGCTCTGCCTCACCTCCAGCCTCTCCTGTTCCAATCCCACCTTTACAAAGATCATCCTTACTCCTTCCTGCCTTAACCTTCTCTGCTATAATAAGCTTGTGGACAGGGAAAACTTACAGTATTATTTTCCTATCAGAAAAAAGGGCTCTTCATTCTCACCTCTCAGGTATCTGTCTCCTGGCCCCTCTGGATGTGCACCCAAGCTGTGCAGCCACAAACCTGTCTGCAAAGTGACTTTCAAGTGAGGCCCATTAGAAACAGCAATTCCCTGCTCTAATACATTTGTTCGGGGCCACAGGTAAGATCTCAGTGTTCTTCAGCTTCCCCCCACCCTGTTGTTATGATTTCTCAGGGGTATTTCTGTTATGAACCCACTCCACTAAGTTGGAATGAACCTGGATTAAGGAGAAGCTGTAACTGCTGATTGAACCAAGAGAAAAATCAATGAGCCAGTGTTTGAAATCAAGGAACAGAGCACATTTCCTCTCATCAGTTCCAGTGAAATGGTGTTCACTTTTTGCTTCTCAACTTTTACAGAGGCCTCATTATTCTCATTTTACCCCACTGGGCTAATTTTCTTCCCACAAAAAAAGTATTGGCTGCTGGGGATCACACCAGGAAGCAAAAACGTGCCTGGATTTTATGCCATAAGAAGGACAATGGGCTAGAAGGCAGAAATTATGACAGGAGAAGCTAGTGGTCTTACAAAGGGGAGAAAGTGTTAGGGTTTTATTTTACCTTTCGGGACCTGCAGAAAATGACAGGATACAGCTTTTGGAAATACAAACTCGTGGATTAGTGCTGTGAGCCAGATTTGCAACACAAACGTGCTGACCATGGCCTCCAACCCAAGCAGGGCTACAGTTGGCATCCCCCAACAGCAAGTGCCACCTACATCTGCTGCGTGGAACAGGAGGAAGAACCATTGCTCCTCTGTGGTGGGGTCTTCAATGGATGTGCTGATCTGGAAAGAGGTCCAGCAAGGGTTCAAGCTCTGCTTGGGGCTTCCAGGGGTGACTGCCATGCAGACCTCAGGAACGAAGGTGCTCTCTCCACAGGGAGGGACTTGCTCTGCCTCAGCCATGCTGTGTTTTCCTACAAAAAGATGCAGCTCAGCATCCTGTGCTCTTTGGAACAGGATCTCTTTTGCTGGCAATAATCACATGTTGCCATTGTTAAGAGCAAAGCTTGACATTAGTGCGCCAGGCCTGGTTTCTCTAGAAAAAACACCAGAAAACTGCTAAAAGCCAAAACACCAGCACATTTGTGCGACTTTGCAAGGTGACTTTGCGACAGGCTGAGCTACAGGGCTTATCCCCAGCACCAGACAGGACAGCCCCTGCTGGTGGGGGAACCATAAGAGGACAAAAGCCACAAGATCAGCTCATCCAACCCCAAAGCTGGACAGTGGTCACAAGGAAAGATGTCCGATGGATAGAGTGATTCAGAGAAAATTCCTCAGCCTTTTAAAACTGTCCCAGACCAATGGAAATGCCAAAGGGAGAGCAATTCTGCTTGCTTCTCTCTTGCAGTGAGATCTTTTGCCCGGAGCCGATTGGGATTAGCTAGTTACAAGGCAGCACGCATGACACATCTTTGCCACAGCTCGAGCGAACAGAGTGCACTTCTTGGGGCAATCCCTGCCTCTCCCTCAATCTTGTACACCACCACGCACACAAAATAAGGCATGGTATAAATAACAGCTCTGTCTCCCTCCTGCTCTAAAATGCAGGCAATTTAAAAAAGAAGTCTTTCTTACAGGGAAGAGCAGAAAGCCAGCGTTTTGAAGCCACTTTCTTCTCACTTGTTAACATTAAGCCCAGCCTTCTGCTCGTAAATAATGCATATGGCCTCTTTTTGCTCAATTACACAGTAGTGTCAGATTCCACACTCTGCCTTCCCAGAGTCACTTTCTGTCTCTTCTGGAGACAGCAAAGCCCACTTGGATATCTGCAACAGCCACACTCATTAGACCTGAAGAGGATCCTTTCCATACACCAGTTAAAAGATACACACCACCTTTGTCTTGGAGTTTTGGTCATTATCCCTTGCTGGACTGGAATGCTGGGTGGCAATGCATTTACAGTAAATAGGTTTTGCATTATCCCAGCATTCATGGTGCAGATTCTAAATACACTCCAGGATGCAAAGATGAGCCGGGCAAGAGGGTCACTGCGTAGCTCATGAGCTGGAGTGCACACAGAGCTGAGAAGAGAGGAATTAAGACAGTGCTACTGCAGGCCTAGCAGGGAGACAGAAAAATAATGGGGAATTCAGTTGGTCAGGTGAGTCAAAGATATGAAAACAAAAGAAAACAACCCCTCTTCCTCTCCTGCCCACCATCTCTTTTGATTAATTTAAACTTAACTTGTTGTGATGAGAAGCCAAGATTTCTGCTTTGCTATCAACAGCTTGCTGTCTACAGACACTGACTCATTACAGAGAGGCTGCCTGCTTTTATGACTTAAACTAGGCAGCCAGGAAATGTTAGACTGAAGTATTGCATGTTATAGATTGACAACATTTAAAACCTAGATGGCCAAACTACTGATATAATTTCCATACTCATTAACCATGACATCTCCCGTTCTCCCCCACAGCATTCTGTCAGATTCAGCCGGACCAAGAACCTGTCTTAGCTGCCAGAAATCATTTTGTTCCTCCTCCGCGGATTGGCATCGCCTGAATGTACTCTTACCCCTCAGAGCAGAAGTTTATAGAAATCTCTTTCCCATTTCCCAGCTGTGCATCTTGCCTTGCCTGCACACACACACACATGGTCTATTAGCTGTCCACAGCCGTGCCCGTCTGGCTGGCAAGCTGCCTGTTCACAAGCTGCTCCAACAATTGCCCTTGAGCATAAGCCAGTGCCAAGTCCCCTCTCAGTTCATGCTCTGTGCTAGCACTAACACGATTGTACTGGATGGCTTCACCCCGCGAACGACTGACAATGACCTCTCAGGGACCCCAGGTTTGCTGATGGCAACAAGCTCCTGAGTATTTTCCAGGCTAATATTTGCCAGGTTGTATTGTCACAGCCGTCTCACAGACCAGCAATCTGTCAATAGCAGAGTTCAGCTTACAAATGCGGTGTGACACAGGAATCTAGGACTCTTGTAGTTCTTGGTATGAAAGACTGTTTCACACATGATGTGACACCGGAGAACAAGCACAGCCACAAAGGCAAAAGGTGGGTGCTGGGCTGGGCCAGGAAACCTTATGTGGGCATTTTGAAAGGGAAGAAGTTTAACTGGTGGGCGTTGAAAGGGTGAGCGACAGCATTTCCAAATAACTTTTCTTACAAGGAGGGTAACTTTACCCACTAACATATCCCATCTGTGAACGGGAAGCGGCTTCCCAGGCTCCTGCACGTGGCCAGGGTGAATGCCAAAGCATCAGAGCGTGGGTCACCCTCAGTGCTTCACGGCTGAAGTACCATTTGCTTTGTAAAAAACCATATTGGCTGAGAAAGAAAAGAAAGGAAGAAAAATAACTCTGTACCTCCAGGCTCAGGTATCCACCTGTAAAAGAGCACAACTAAATTCTGGTCCTGACACTGCGAGTGTGTGATTATTGCTACCAAGCGCAACAGCATCAACAGGAAAATAATGTTCTCACCCACCTTCTATCTCTGGGGAGAACAAATCATGTCAGCCTGTACAGTCAGCATCGCCACAACACACGCGCCAGGCTATCGGGATGCTCGAGGTGAAGCTCTCGCTAGTGCTGTGCTGCCTCACAAGGCATGTTCCCTGGCATAAGAGGAGCAATATATTAATGCACGTATCACATACCACTGGTGACTGCTGGCCGTCCCACACACGGGCTCAGCGTAGGTCAGGTTACTTTTGCCGGTGTCAACGGGTTCTGCTCGTGTTCAACAGGAAATAGTAAAAAATGTGCTTTGGTTTACATTCTAAAGCTGGAAGAGTGAAAATACATATGCATCTTCAAAATTGTGCTTCAAATATAAGAATGCTCCAAATGCTTCAGATTGAAGCTGCTCAAAGGAACAAAGAAGTCATCTGACAGACTCAGAACCCAGTCAGGAACAATGGGGCTTAGATTTAAAACACAGCCCAGAACTGAGTTCTTGCAGTCCCTGGAAAATATGAGTACTGGACTGCTGCATTTTTTTATTCACTATTATTATCTCCCATAGACATTCATCCTGATCTTAACATCTTTATTGTCCACACAGAGCAAGCTTCCTCTCAAACAGCAATGAATGTTCCAGTAAGTTTCCTCAGAAAAAAAACATAAAAATTAAACAAAAAAGGACCCCTTTATAACTTTTCAAAAAACATACACTTCGTGTTGTGATTCAAAGTGCTCTTTGTTTCAGCAAGTATAAATACTGAATTTTACAAAGAAAAAAAAAAGCAAAAGCGAAAGAAAACTTCTGTCATACACGGGTTAAACAACATCTGCAGTCTTAGCTCCAGGCTGATCACACCGAGAGGCAAATACTAGGTAGAGTCAGGGCTGTTATTTTGTCTCAAGGACAACAGATCTTTGTCCTGAACCCTGCAGTCAATACCTATAAATATTCTGAATGCTGTCATGAAATTTAGAAAAACCTCTCTATCAGAGACACAAATATAAGACCTTCTGCTTTAAAATCATAGCAGTTAAGTTAGAAGCTACAATTCACTACTTAGAAATGTAAGACAATCGTTTTGCACGCTATTCATCTGATGTAACAGATCTTTTTGCCCCCATTAGTCTTAAATCCTTCGAGCTGAACTCGTTAGCAATGGGGACAAGGAGAGCAGCAGTATCTTAAGGCCCTCCGCATGCCACCCTTAGTTAGAGGCTCTCCCAAAAAGAGAGCAATGGCCAGAGCAGACGTTGGGGTAAGGGCTGCTGCCCCTGGGTGCTGGGAGCTGGGGCAGCTCTGAGCCCTCTGTGCCTCATCTGTAAATGAGGGTCAGTAAATCAGCCCTCCTGTAAAAATGCTGTGTGACCTCTGGTGAGAGACGTGGAACAAATCCACATGAACATTTCCTTTTATTATCAGTAAATACCCTCGGATTGGGTGAAATTGTTCCTGCCACTGATATTGCTGATCTCTGAAGAGATAAACATGAGGCTGATTGATGACTTGTCTGCAGGATCTATTTCAACCACCCTCAGGCAGGATATTTTCCATGCGGGTAATAATAAATCTTACTATTGAATGTCATCAAATGAAAGCAAATTATGGTAAAAATAGGCACAGTTATGTATTTCTTCTTATATAATAATAAGGAAGATTTTTCAAAGATAGGAGGAGCTTTCATTTGCATGCACAATTTTTGGTAATGTAATCCTTTTGCTTACTTTTAATAAATATTTTTTAAGTCCTTGTTCAGTCAAGCAATGTAAAGAGACTATCTCCCCAAAACAGCCAGTTGTGTGGTCAGCCTGGAACGTTAGTTTCTCATCACAACTAAGACTGTCCACTCTCAACAGATACCAGGGCTACCTTTCACTACCACTTTTTACGTGGTATTTTCAGGTATCGCTAATACTATTTTATACGTTTTATTTGCAAAGGAAGCAAATGACATCCTTTCTTGTCAGTTAATAGAAAAGGTTTTAGGAGAGAACTGTCACTCACTCTTATTGCTCCCAATTCTTTTCTAAAAATGATTGTAGAGTTTCAGGGAAAAGTTCTACCTTCATAATGAGAACAGCATTGAAAATGCTCATGCCACATTTATTTGTGCCAAGCTCAGAAATAAAGATCTAAGCAACTTCCTAGGACCCGTTACATACAATAAGGTCAATGCTTTGTACCAGGGTGGCCGAGCTGCAGGGGAAGGAAAATGTGCAAATCCAAACCTCACATTCAAGATGTAAGCACAAGAAAAAGAGCTGTGAAGACAAGATTACAGGTGGTCCATTTCCCAAATGTTGTATTTTACCATTGTATTATCTGCACAGTATCAAAAAAAATCTTTGTTCTCAAATGCAATAAACCAGAGATAATGTGGAAATATAGGAAAAGGACCAGAGAGAAAAAACTAATCTGAGGCAGCATTTTCTTGCAATCTGTCTTTAGTCTATGGACAGCGAAGTTCTTGAAATGAACTTACCCTTAGGAACCAGATAAAATGCTGGATGTGGCCAGCAGGACAAGTGAAGGATCTGTAGAAAGACTGGGGAAAGCCAGGGAGGAGTTTAGAGGCCATGGAAGAAGAGATTGGTGCTGCCAAAATGTGTCACAACCATGGATCGATCTCAGGAATGGAGCAGCAAGTCATTGCACAGCCAATCTGGCATTAATGTAGGGGTTCGGACCACACGGTCAGTACAATAAACAACAGGAACAAATCAGCCTGGAGAAAAGGATAGCAATTCTTGTGATTTTATTGGCCTCCATGCTGCCATGGAAAGTCATCTTTTCCATAGCTGGAATGAGCCCTGTTGCATTTTGGTACGAACCACAATACCCAGATCAAAATTTTCAGTCTTTCTTGTTATAATTCAAGCACTGCTTTAGCATCCAGGTAATTTCTAGCACCATGAATATATGTTGAGCTCCCTCGGAAGAGGACACTTGACTTCTCACTGGACTCCTCAAGCTTACAGACTGTCATCAGAAGGAGCACAGACTACACTAGGTAAGCTTAGAGCCCTGTTACTAAAGAGCATAATGTGCAGCAGCTTGAAAGAAGGCACTAAATTACCCCCCTAAGACCAATTCTCCTCTGCCATTTAGCCATTTGTGCACCTGAACTGTAAGAGAGAACCTTTGTGTTTGTAACAGAGCTGAGAGAAGCTTCACAAAACTCTCCACAGATCACAAAAAAGCTCTTGGATGTAAAGCTGCCAACTCAAAACTGGCCACAGGAAAGATTAAAAGGCACCATCTAAAAGGGCAGAGAACAGAGGTGCTAAGTTTTCTTAACTAGCAAGACAACGTTCTATTTTTTTATTTATATAAAATCAACAAAGTATTGGTGTTTTCCAGGACTGGGCTCATCGTGTGCACTCCTGGTGGGACAGGACTGAGTAAAGTATCTTTCACCTTGAGCTCACTGGGAAAGTTGCAGTGTGAACAAGATCTGGCCACGCTCAGTTCTTTCTGGCAGCACAGCCAGAGCTGAAAGCAGCTTTCAGATTTCTCAGATTTTGCTTGGACTTTCACATCTTGGAAAGCAAACCCAGGTCCTACAGACAAGTCTGCTCCCTCTCTGTTGCTGTTCACTCACCTCATGCAAGTCCAGCCAAAACCATGTAAGTCCAGTACCCATAGCCCAGTCACAGCTGCTCTCTACAGCCACACAGGCATGGCAGTAGCTCTGTGATGTTACACGGTGCTAAATATCCAGGGATAACGACAGACCAGAAAGCCTTCATGAGACCAGAGAGCTCAGCGTGGTGGCCAGAAGCATCTTGGTCAAGATAGATCCAGCCTAGACAAGACAAAGCTACTGAAAAAAACCATTGGCCCTGCCCAATGAGATTTAAAACCTACCCTGACTGTGAGCTTCCAGGCCAACCCAGCAAATATTTCTTATCCAGCACATCTGACTAATGCAAGCTGTAAGGTCGTCTCTGCTATTAGCTTGTGGCTGGGAGACAGAGCCACTTTTCAGAAGCCTTCAGCATGCAATCTACAAGAAGGGAAGAAATAAGAGACTTTGGTTTATTAGTTTGTTACTCTCCAATCCCAGCTATTACAGGACGGGCGCTATGTTTATGATGGATTCGTTCAGGGAACATTTTCTCCCTGCCCACGTAACTGTGCTTCAGACTGAAGCCAAAGCTGTATGGGGGGTTATAAAATCTGCAGACTTTTTTTTCAGTACCATATACAACTCAGTGCTTCAAGGGTGGATACCAGATGAGCCAGCAATGAGGAGCTGGCTTGACCTGTAGGAAACTGCATCCAATTCCTCGTTGTACCACAGTGTTCCCCTACAGCTTCTGCAAACCCCACGTTGCAAGGTACAACTGTGAGAAGGGGGCAGAAAATTCAGACGCATTCGCACAATCTGCCATTTACTCTTCCAACAAGCAACTTCTGTGTTCCTGGAAGGGTTTATTTTAGTTTCAGCCTGAATAAAACGTGGCATTACTCCCTGACCATTTCTGAGCAGCTCTCCAGCATCACCGACACCAGGTTTCCATGTACCACTGTTGCCACTTCACCTGCAGTTCGTAGCACATCGCCCTCATCTCTAATACGCACGTAAAGTCAAAATCACTGTGCCCACAGGGACCAATTTATTTTTCCATCACCTGTAGCTTCCTTCATTTTATGCAGGAAGAAGCTGGCAGCTCCTAACAAGGAGTGTTATGAATAGCGTGGTAACGCCTTTCTTCATCCCTGTTAAATTTCTCATTTCATCTTGTGAAGTCAAATCCTGGTTTCTGCAAAGTCCCTAAAACAACCTACATTGATTATAATTGGATCCGCAGTTGGACTGCATGTATTTTAGCTCCGGTTTTGCAGATTCATTGCCTGCCACTGCTGTCTTCCTACATTTAGGTATTTATCCCACTGCCCTGGAGGTTGTTCTGGCAGCTGGAGGTTGTGACAGCCCTGACACAATACACAGGAGAGGTCCCTTCAGCACAAAAGTTTCCTTTCTTTCCTGTTTGACTGTGAATTACAGCTTTTGCCTTGTCACTGTATGCACATCACCCCCGCTCCCCCATTAGGAGCTGAGCATTCAGACAACTGCCAAATTGCAGGGGAAAAGCATGGTGCACAGAAGATGATCCAATGTCTTTGGGTGGCTTGTGATTTGTGTTCTGTGTTATAGAAGCCAGAAAGAACAAGCCAAAACATCCATTTATGATTTTGGTCAGACAATTTGCATATAATTTGAAAGCACAGTAATTCCAAATTCATGCCTGATTCCTTATGCTGTTGGTGTGTTAAAACTAATATAACAGAATAAAGCTCAAAGAAAAACAGTGAGGCTTCACCTCAAAAGGCAAAGCTGCAAATTCCACTAAGATGGATCAAGTCATGGCTGCTGAGGATCTCTTAAGTATTCAGCCACCTTTGTAAACCCTATAACAAATTTGGTCTGTTTTCTTCAACTGAAAACAAGAGCCAAGCAAGTTTCATTGGCACAAATACTTCTCACATTTCTGTTACTTACATTTGTAATGAACAATGCACTTCACATTGGGATTCAGAAGGACAGATGATGCCACCCAGCTTTGCACCCTTGGTATTATGCTGTCCATAAGTAACTGAGGTCCCTTTACAGATGAAACAAGGCCATTGTGGACCAGTGCACTCTGTACGTGTTGCTTCACCATGAGGCATTGAAATCACAACTTTATAGAGGACCATAGATTTGTTCCCATGTATGTTATACTGCTTTGTCGCCAATGTATCACAACAGTGCTTCACACAGGTTTCTTATTGCTAATGCATCTCCTCGTGGGATTATCTAAGCGCTCTTGGTACAAACCCTCTGATAAGCCCTGGAAGCAGCCAGCAGCACATCCAGTGCTATCAGCAACACGTAGCCAGAGGAATGTCATGGCACAGCGCTGCCCAGTCACAAGACAAAAACCACCCTGGTGTTTACAGCAGGGTGGGAAATACACCACATTAAAATAAAAGTATTACAAGGGAAGAGTGCACACTTTGGGGCAGAAAAAAATCCAAATCACCTCTAGGCTCCTGATTCCTTTGTTATAGAGTCAGTACATTACAAAGAAGATCTGTTTGGCGTTAAAGGCTTTTTGCAAAGCTTTATCTTGGCCTTTAGCAGACAGAACTGACAACCCTGAAGTGGCAAAAACTACTTGCCAAGTGCCACGTTCAGCGAACAAAGGAACCCAACACCATGCACTGAACAGCAAACTATCAGCTCCCAGGGGGAAGTGTCATTTTCACATCCAGTTTGCTACACCAGAGTGGGAGAGAAGCTCCAACTGTTTTGAATTCATGTGTCAAGTCAATCACAGGAACAGATAATATTGGAGTTATATAAAATTTCGGAAGGAACCCCCACCCACCACCTGTAACACTCACTCGCCACTGTCAGAACAGCTCTGTAACTGAAGACAGCACTGAAGAGAAGTTGTCCTCACAGCTTTCTGCAAAGCAGATGACGGGATCATTACAATTTCATCTTGCATATGAACTGAGGCAGAGTATAAGTGTTTATTTTTGTTCCTATCAGCACAGTATCTAAAAGTCTGCACTGGACTCTTGACTGTAAGAGTTAGTTGCTTGGTTTAAGTCTAAAAAATTTGCATTTGACCCTAGAAACTTGAATTTTCAACAGACTTGGCAGGATCTGCATGGAAGGAAGGAAATACAGATTGTTTCAGCCCTTTTTGCTGCAAGGCCTTGCTCTCCCCCCTAGGGAAATCAAACCAGATCCTTCCTTCAAACCAAATACCTTAACCAAGATGCTCCAAATGCAGTGATTTCTGTTCAAGTAAACAGATGGTATCGGTGTCAGAGCTGGAAAGTCAGAAGTCAAAAGCTACATTCAGGAGGAAAGTGGGTCCAAGGATCCACAGCATCACGCCAGCGCCCAGGGATGGTCTCAGACTTTCTACTGGGTGCTGTAATGTAATGAGCTTATTCCTGCCCACGCCTAATCCAGCCAAACAGCATTAACAAAAGCTTGGGCATGTACTGAGGAGCTGAGTCTCTCCAACTTTTCTTCCCCAGAGAATTAGGAGCTTGCACTGGGGTAATTTCTGAGCCCAGGCAAAAGAGCTTAATGTGAGTGGTACCTAAGAGCACTGACACCAGACTCAGAGCCAAGGTCAGTGTGGAAACTCAGGGCTTCCTGACACTGCAGTCTTAACCCTCAAACTTCCCAACAGCCCTCCTGTCTTACTTTGGATGCAATCAGTGCCGAAATCCACTGACTTGAGTTTTACTCTGCTGTGTGGCAGTACACCAAGGTGGAATCGCACCTGCCCCGATTTCCCCATCCACCATTACCTCAATTAAAGCTGCACCAGCCTTGTCCTCTTTCACAACCACTGTGCGAGAGCAAAGGGAGAAAACCACAAGGGGAACAGATGCTGCAGTTTGAAGAAAAAGAGAGAGAGAAAAAGATATCATTGCTCTCTGAAAGCATCCAGAAATGTTTCTATTCAATTCATTCAGGCCTGCACAAGATCAGGGAGAGCACAGGACTACTGTGAGGAAAATCTAGGTCACATATGATCACAGCAGCACAGCTGCCATCATCTCAATGGCCATGTGAAGCGAGGACGGCAGCAAGGACCTCTGCTGAAGAGGGTTTGGGTTTTCGTTTTTTTTTTCAGTCCAGTTTTACAATTTCCCCTCATTAAGGTGTATTTTCCGGCAGGGCTATGAGTACATTGGGTCTTCAACTGGGGTGAAGGATTTAGCTATAAATCCCAAAGATGATTCAGTAAGTGGAATTTCTGTAGGATCGTTTAAATGGTTTATAGGCTGCCAGGCAGGATTTTAACCTCCGAACAGTGACAGGAATTGTGTTACTTTCCTGCTCTTTTGAATGCCAACACATTTCTTAGTTCTCTTTGTTTCATATCTGTTGTGGAAAGATACACATTGCTCCCATTTTCATTAAGGAAACAGGAATCTCGTGCTATTTTAATACACCTGTGAAAGCGTCTTGAAATTCTCTCATTCAGTGCTCTCTTTTTATTAAACACACAGGTCAGACCCTGTGGTCCCTTCAAACAGAAAAGTTAAAATAAATGCATGCACGTAAAAAAAAAAAGGGGGGGGGGGAGAACTAGGACAAGGTAGCCTCAAACCATTATCTTTTTTCTTTACATTTAAACAGACCCTCCATCACCCTCCCTTCTCCTCCTTTCTAACACCTGAATAAAACCAGGAAGGATCTAAAGCCCAAAATGCTGAACACTCCTGCAATTCAGAAGATTAGAGGGAAAGGACAAATGTTCGTGGGTGCCGTGTAGTTAAGCCAAGCATCTCGGAGCAGCATTCATTAAGGAGCTCTGCCAAAACTCCTGGCGCAGGCAGCTGCAGCAGGAGCAGCTGCAGGGCTGGGGAGCAGGAGGAAGCGATACAGCACAAGTCAGGAAAATAACGCACACAGGAACCCCTTTGGTGGAAGCAAGGATGGTATAGATAAAGCATTAATAAGGATTTGTTCCCCAAAACAAGCAGCCCAGACAGCAGAGCAACAGGAAATCAAATCACCGAGCTGCAAAGCGACTGACTCACGCCTATTGTCAGACCTGGCCATCCGTCTCCCAAGGTTTTCTGAGCCTGGTGCTGCTGCAGTCCTTTCCAAGCGCTGGGACCAGTACAACAGCTTCCAGGCTTAGGGGAAGAGGGGAGACACATGGGGCTTAGGGCAAGGACTCCTTTGAGCCATGGCTGCTAATTATATACCTCGTATGTGTTGAAAAGACAAACGTTTTAATGCCTGCCAGTTGCAGGAGCAAGGACTTATCTCAGCATTAGGTAATATCCCTATTAGAAGGGGCTAAAAGAAGTAATGTCCCTGCTAGAATATTTTTTAAAATCTGATCCTGGGCTGAGATTTTTGTGTAGCAGACCCTGGCAGCACAGCCCCTCTGGCCTGGGTCAATCGCTCCCTGTGGAAATTTGGGGAGGGGACTCCAGTGAGCCTTCATTGGCCTGAGATTTGGGAGGACTGGATGAAACGCGCTGTTAATCTGTTCTACTGACCCTTACGCTCGGATTTTGCAAGTAGCTGAGAAGCGCTGTGCCGATGCGTTAGCTGGTTTGAATTCAGAATTTTAATCAGATGAACTAAGTAACTTTCAATCTAATTAGGAGAACAGTAGGGTTTGTTCTTAATCCACAACCATTTAATCTTCCGACTCATTAGCTGTGCACAGGATCTATGAATATGTATACGTGGAAGGAAAAAAAAAATGCTTTGACCTTGATGAGTATGGTAACACACATATAAAGTAGGTGTGCACTCACCTTTCATCACACTCGCTTTATTATGTAGATTCAACAATTCCTATTGCTCTGAATCAGGCTATCGAGAGTTATAGGCAATCCCGCAGCCAATTATGCATCACAGTCCTGATGAACCATGGAACTCGCAATGATTAGCACAGTATTTACAGGCAAGCTGCCTCCTACCAATTTGCATGCAAATAAAAATGTATCTGTTTCAGAAGGCCATGCTAGGCAATATAACTTGCGCACAAACAACTGGGTTGAGGAAGGGAGGAAATACATTCAAAGAAAAAAGATTCAGAGCACTAAATAGGATTTTGTTTAGGATCTTGAATGTACTGTTTCAATACATCAGTGTCATTGCTGCAGTCACTTATGAAAAACTATGCACACAATTTTCTGAATAATTTTGTTTTACATATTAAAATATTCAGCCACAGTATCTCTAGTGTAGAATGATGATCTCTGCCATCAGGAATATTTCCTCAGCTTATGAAATTATTCCATGCCTCTCTGAAAAATAAGTTCATGCGCAAATTCTCTGATTTTCCTCCAATTTCCTAATTTATACTTTATTTCTCCTTTTATTGAAATTAATGGGGGACCTTCCTTGGACTGCAATAGAAGTAGAACTGCAGAAGCCATGTCTTCTTTAGGTCTGTTTTGCTCCTTTTGTATTCAGTTACAAAATCTCCCAAAACTGACCTTAACACCTATCCACACTTTCTGCAATGACAGCTGCATAACTCCTACTGAAGTCAACGGGAATTAGGCCTGAGTACCTGATGCATTTTGGGCACTACACCTGGAAAATATTTCAACACGAAACATTTGTGAAGCACAGACACTAGCTTAGGCTAGAGACAACCCTAAAGATCAGGGACCAGAGAAAAATCTGACTCGGGTATCCAAGTAGGACTGTTGTGCTGCTGAAAATGTCGCTCTGGGAGCTGTAAGAAAGCTGGGGAAGGACCAGAAAAAAGCCGGCTCCTGTTCTCTTGCTCACTTGGGTTTTTGTTCTAGAGGAGACCAAGCTGTCCCATTGGAGTGGTCCAGAGGCAGAAAATGGGGCAAAGTACAGAACACAGCAAGGAATACTGACCCTAAAGCCCACTCAGACAGGAAAGATGCCAAGAAGGACCCCAAATCCCAGGAAGAATCATGTCAGGGGGCTGCAATGTCCTGTTGCTTGCAACAGCTGTGAGGATGAGAAGAAAAATGTGGATCTCTGCTATGTGAATAACCAAGCAAAATCCAGCTAAAATAGGGAGTGCATGGCAAAGAAGTCAGATGACACTGACTGGCAGAAGAAAAACAAGGGCTATATTTACTTTAGTTTTCTTCTCCTGTTCAGCCATTCTGTTTCTACCCATTTTCTGGCTCTGTTGTTGTTTATTTTAAAAGGCTCCACGGACCAAAATTTCAACACCCGTCCCCCAGCTTGTGACGTGAGACACTGCACGAGTGACTTCTTCCCTCAGCAATACAGCAAATGCCAGCAGAGAAGAGGGCTCCTTCACTGCAGAGAGCGCTGCCCTGAAGTGAACCAACATCTACACGTGCAAAACGTTCACCCCAAGTGGGGAAGACCTTTTAACTTGACTCTGCCAGCATCAAGGGGATTAAGGGTACCATTTAACTCCGTCCAACTTCTCAGCTAACAGTATCCTTGCACGCACCTCCACTGCTCTTTCGCAGCACTGGGCTAGTTCACTTGAGCCAGCTCTTAAAGCTTTTATCTTTAAAGCCAATGTAGATAAAAAGTTTAACATGCCATGAAAATGCAACCTAAAGCTGTCCCTCTAAAATAAGAGGCTGCAGATACACAAGGGAACAGTAAAAGCCAGTGCCCAGCAATGTCCAGTGCTTTCACTGAGGCATCAGAGCCAGTGCTGGCCCCAGTGAGCTCAACCTGCCACGTCCGCAGCAGAGCAGAATTTGTCCACCTAGCAGCATCCCAAAAACCCAGCTTCTGTAGAGGAGTCGCTCACAAACATCATCTGTTTCCAAAGGATGGTTTGTGCCGGGGTGAAATGAAACAAGTCCAGTTGTTGCGCTTCTTTTTCCCTGCGGAGCAGGTTCAGGCCAAAGAAATTTAACCACTACTCAGCTGTTTTCTGCTGACATCGCTTGCATTCCTCTCTCTTCTCAAATAACATTTGGAGCCCCCTGCCAGATAGTGCAATCTGATATAGGCCCTGATGACAGAGGGTGGAGGGGAGGAAAGTAGGTTGGCTAATATTTTTCCATTACAAATCTAAACAGGCCAATCTACAGTTTAATCTGCAACAAAAACGGCGATTTCTGAAGGCTGCGTTACTGACTCGGGGCCAACACTCGTACCTGAAACCTTTATACACAGATTACTTTTAAGAGGTTGTGATAAAATTACTATCAACAGTATTTCCAAGCTACAGCTTTTGAAACCACCCAATGACTTTTAAGCCCCAGCCCCTTGGATCTCAAGACCAGATCCGTTCTGCTCAGAGCCATTCAGCTGGCAGCAGTCACACAACCAAAATCCTCATTCAACCCCAATGAGATTTTCCTTCCCAGGTACCTCTGAGATCCTTCTCAGTATTGAAATGGATGGTTTGCCTTTCATGAACCCAAGTCTCAGTGGCTGCCACCAACAGAGGAAAAAGCCAGCATTGACCACACAAGGGTTTTTCTATACTAATGGCAGGAAATAGCACAAATACCAGGATGAAATCAAAATCCACAGCCCCTCCAAATGCCACATGAATGAGAAAGGTAAGGGCTTAGAATTTCTGGTATTTTGAAGTCAGTGCTCCTCTATGTGTTTGGAAATTCAAGGGTTCATTACTGCCTCTTATCCGCAAATATAAATTTGCTTTTTTTTGCCTCCTGATCATGGCAGCAGTGCTCTCAGAATTATTATATTTCAAACATACGCAACAGGGATGACCACGTCAGGAAAAGAAGAAAACACTCTTTTGGCTGTGCCCCTGCTCTTCCAAAGAGGAAAAACACAAAAGTCCTTTCCTTTCTGCTGGGACTGGACCCTGCTGGGATCCTTGGCTCCATTTACTTTACCATCTCCCTGTGCTGCTCTCCCAGGGCTGGGAGAACTGAAACACGATGAGAAATTTTACTCCGCTGTCAGCTGGCCCGAGGACAAGGACGACAGATCTCCGAGGAAAGACAGTTCCCAAGGGGCTCACAACTAAGAAGTATTTCAGCTGCCCTGCTGTAAAAGCACGGCTGCGGCTACTGGACGTGCAGCAGGAGCACAGCCCCTGTGAGGGACAGGGCAAGGACAGGCTCCTGGATGGACAGACAGCCCCTTTCATTCCTCACGCCCATCTATCGGTGACTATTTTTCTAGCTGTTTGTGCTAGGAGATGGAGTCTGATCCCTGGAGCAGGCACCAAAAGCATAAATGTCCTCAGGCTAAACAAAACCAAGTAAATCTTAGACCACAGCAAGTTTCCACTTTTTATACTACTTCAGGATTTATCACCTAATCTAAATTATACTGTCACCAGTCTAATTTATTCTGCAATCACCTCTCACTCCGGGTGTCCAGGGGCCAAATATCACTGGAGCGTGACCGAATGTGCCAGCAATGAGTCCTGGGTCCACCCTGTCCCTTTACAGGTCCCTCAGGGCTCCTGGTCACGCTGCCAGAGACTGCTGGGCTAACCCGATACAGGCATTGCTTCATTCCAGGCAGCCACTAAAACATCTCTTTGTAAGGGATTTCCAAAGTATATTTATCCCGAGGTGTTCTCCAGTCCTTCACCCCTATGGGGACATTGCTCGGGACAACCAATTTTTGGTTCTCTCTATGCCTTATAGACAGGAGGCAAGTTAGTTGGCTTGAGGCTTCTGTGAATAAATCGGCTTTTAGAGAGATGAAAGCAAGCATGCCAGAATTTGGTCCATCTCATTGAAAAGACCTTATCTAGCAGCAGAGGGAGTGAGGAGGGCAGATTCACCTTCAACATGATAATCTCTTGCTAGCTCTCCTTACAGCATTCCCAGCTTCTGCCCTTCACTGGATACTGAGCATGAATGTGGGAATGAATCACTGCTGATCTTGGCAAAATACCAGTCTCTCTCCCTTTGCTCCAGCTTGGAATAATCCCAATTTTCCAAATGGCTTCAGCGAATCCAGGATTTAAGTTCAGCTATTAAAAAGTAGCGGGAACCCATAAATCATAGGCTTTATATCAGCAAGCTCTTTGATGCATTTAAAACAATTACTGGGAAATATATGATCTTCCTAAAAATAACTATTTACGTGAACACCAGGAGAGAAGCTGCTGTCGGAACATAATACATGGACAATCCCCAACCCCAAAGGCAGGCACAAGGACTGTCTTCTTTACTCTTTTTTTTGCTGCTTACAGCTGTATTAGCATTGATAATATGCTGAAATGACATGTGCTTATGATTATGTTAGCGCGGTATAAAAATTATGCAGTCAATTAATGTATGCAGTCAATTAATGTATGCCTGCTTTCAAGTCCAAGAGGGTGGAGATCACCAGCCCAAAGGAGGTAATTTTTTCACCCATCAGATTGCTCACAAAATGGCTTGTGATTACAAACCATTACACCAAGCTTGTATCGACGCTGCCATGTCACTCCTGCCACTGATACAGATGTAGGAGTGCTAGGAACAGACAGAAAGCGCTAATCTAGAAACAGGTCAAAGAAGAAAGTGGATTAATACATTTTGCAACCCACACCTTGCTAGAAATTTTTATCAGCAAAGATTTTCCAGCCTGCAAATGACAATGTTGCTGCGTCATGGGAATATTTTCAGCCTTTGCTGATTTTGTTTGCAGGCTTCCACCATCACTGCTGGTACATCACTAGAGCACGACAGTTTGTGCAGCGCACGGATGTGGGTCCCATAACAGCATAAATGGGAGTTAGCATTCTTCTTCTCATGTGGTGACAAAATACAACTTGTACTAATTAAGTTTTAGAGGAGAGAACAGGCTTTGAACCATTATATCACAAATGCCCTACTCAGTAGGTTAGAGCACACCTGAGTTAGGGCAGATCAGGAAACCACACAGCAGAAGTACATTAGCTCCAGGCCACAGGAAGCACCTGTGCTGTCGTGGCACCAGATGCCTACTCCATAAAGTATCTGCAATGGCAACAGAAACACATAACCTCTCTGCTGTCACCAGTTCTTTTGCAACGAAACAGGGCCAACACAACAACTTCCACCATCAAGGCTGTTTCTGTCACTAAACCCAACAAACTTGCAACTCAGCCATGAACACTGAAAATTAACACTTTAGCAGTGGTGTAGGACACAGCAGGGCTGGTCTTGGGGAACCTATAGAGCAAATTCATGCTGTCCTGTGGATCCCACAGTATGCAAATCCACAGTGAAAGAAATTTACTGCCTTGTGGATGTTGGGACCACGACACACTCCAGCCTGCAAGGACAGCATTTCCTGCAGTGGCGAGCACAGGCTCAAACGGGTACAGGGAGGTCTTCCACCGTGCCCTGCGGAAACCCAAGGACAAGGGCACTCCTGGGTTTTGTCCTCTCCTTCCCAATCTCTCTTCTTCGCTCTCAATCTCTTCACCTTCTTCTATTGCTACTTCCACCACCTCTTCCCCAAGAAAGGGCACATTGGTCATGAGCTCAAAGTGTTGGAATCAAGCAATGTGCACTTCTGAGCCTCCCTTACCGCTCCTTCCCAAGGCCACACTTGCGCTATAGTCCTGCTGGCAAAGAAGCTACCAGGAAAAACAAACACGGATTTACCCAGCTGGGGGCATCCAGCTCCAAAAAAGCACAATGCTGGGACATGGAATATTGAAAACCTTTGGATTTGGCTTCCTTATGCATCTAACTTTTGACTGTATGCTCCGTCTGCACAAGATCAGCGTTATTGGTACAGCCCACTTAGGAAGTCTCTGAAAAAGATTCAGCCACTGCAGCATGATGAGGGAAGATGTCTTGATTTAAGAACACAGACATTACTAGAAAGGGAAAAAAAAAATAAAAGGGTCCCTTACTGTTCTGACATATCAAAAGGAGACTAATGAACCACCAGTTCATAGAGCGACCCCACTCTTCATTTCAGAGCCAGGCTGCCCTTTTGTGTTAAGGACACTGAATAACAAGAGCAAGAACAAACAGAAAGAACCCTTTCCCCCTGCCCAAAGTAAATTTTGAAATGAAATAATTTAAAAACTACACCCTTCTGCCCTACTTTAAGGTCCACGTAAGAACAGATGAAAAGTTTTGTTCCATTGGCAAAACCGAAGCAAGGCTTTTGATCCTCAAAGATCTCTTAATCGCTTTGCACCTCAGTTCTTTTCATTATTTCAAACATACTTGAAGACAGTGACTTCTTTTTAATCTCTTTTTAAAAAAAAAACTTTTCTGTGTTTGGGCCATTTCCCAGCCAACTGTGGCAGTATGGCAGACAGCTGTTGGCTCTTTACTCACTCCAAGTTTCAACATAGCTACTCGTTGATTTGCATTAGTAAAGTCTAAAAAAGCATGATCCTTGCCACCAATTGTGCTGGCTCACAATATCCACCTCTTCGCCCTTCTGGCGCTTAAGAAACGTTCCAAGGAAGATTATATGCTTCTGGTTAAAAAAAGAAAGTAGTTGTTGGTGGGATGATTGTTGTTTTTTTAAAAAGCTTGACTCAGAATTGGAACCTTCAGTGCATCAGTCTGAACTTAAATCAAGGTTTCTCCAAAATTTCATGTCTCTGCAATTCCAGTAAGTCAAATGCAGCACCAAATCACCAATTCTTAAACAAAACAGGGATAGAATTTGCAATAAACCTGACCATCTTAGCATCCCTGTGAGATTAGTGTCTAACTGGACTCAGAATTTTCCAACAAGTATGTACGGTGTCCTTTCGGTTTTTATTGAAGTCTTCCTCCTGGTTTTTGGCTCAGTGACCAATTGAAAGGGCAGAGACACTTTCTGAAATGAAAACCGTTCTTTGTGCAAGACTTTGCACCACGCAGGCTCCCAAAAATTATAATACAAATTATAGACGAGAGAGATGGGAGGTGGAGTCAGAGTTAGCCTGCTCAGGAGCCATCAGGAGGGATGGATAACATCAAAAACAAACTCCACCTGGAGAGCTTCATGTAGGCAGCAGAGCAAAGCAACAGTTTAATGCGTTCAGAGCCTGAGGCACTGTTTAGCAAGTGGGTGGATGCTTTCTGAGCCAGCTTCATCTGCCCAAATGGTGTCAAAGTCATTGTAAACTGCCTTGTTAAATTCTGGTCACAAAGCAAGCCAGAGCCGAGGAGGGCCGGCAACAGAAGGCGCCTGGCTGCACCAATGGAGAGCAGGCGTGAGTCTTGTCATGCTGCAAGCTGCAGGTAATAACTGCAAGCTGCTCTGCAGACAACCTTTCATTCTGTCCAGCCCATACAACCAGGCTGAGACCCTCTGGCAGTTGGAGAGGACACTGTCTCCATCTGATCTGGGCTGTCAGTCAGACTCCTCCATGTTTCCTTGTCATTAACAAGACGAAAGACAGTCGTTCTGGTAGGTGTCAAAAGATCTGACTTGAACTTCTGCCCCTGCATGTAGCTGTCAAAGTCCAGCCTCTCGGAGCCTCCTCTGCCTTGCCTGCTCTCTTTTTCCTGCGTTTCTCCTCTAAAGGCAGGGGAAGTCTCTGTCTGTAAATAAATATGGTACCTAGCAGTACACTGTTTGTACTGATATTCGGGCTTTCAGATTCAGCCACAGTAGAACAACATTTAGAACCTGGTCATTTATTCCACTGCACCAGATGAGTCAGATGAAACACAGCTGAGACCACACCAGCCATCACTGCCCCACAAACCACTTCATCTGCACCAAACAGAGATGAAAAAAACCAGATCCCTGCCTGACAACTGCCCTCCCTGCAGGCTTGTGGGTATCTCACAGGCAAAGAGTAGTCCCCAACACCAAGCCCACATGGACCTCACAGACTGTACACGTCCACACAGCAAAGGGAGAAAGCAGACCTGGGAAGCTGAGCTTTCTCCTCATCAATTTTTAGGAGCAAACCACTGCCCAACATAACAAGCATGTTTTCCAGTGTTAGCCAGAGCACAAAGCTTGACAAGAGAGGACTAAAAGGAAACCAGGGCTTCTAGCCACCTCCCAACCAGCTTTCCATAATGGGAATGCCAGATCCAGGTTGGCAGCCTGTGTGTGGCAAGGGAGAAGTGCTCCTAAGAGCCTCCCTGAGGACATAGCTTCCACACCTACACAGCCACAGGGGCTACTCGCTGTAGGTGGTGCCACTTTGCAAGACCTTCCTGTAGCTCAGTCCCATACCTGCCACAAGCCATAGCCAAGCTCTGCACTTCACGTGGACTTCTATACATTGTACCTATGAGTGTCTTGCTGCCTGCAGAGTAATTCCCAGCTCTGCCCTTCCCAGTGCACATTGTAACTTTAAACCTTATTTTACTTGGCAGCTAGAGCTCACTTTTCAAGCAGCTGTGAGAAAAAGACCCCTCAACTGATGCAAATAAACATGGTTTTATTTTTAATTTGTAAATTAAAACAAACAACTTGTGTTCCAGGCTGTGCAGTCCACATCCCTCTCAATAAAACCCCACACAGAGCAAAGGAGACCTTCTGGCCACTTCAATGCTCTATGAGAGGCCTCATTTTATCCTTAGTATCGCACACTGATAAGGACAGAAAGCTTTAGAAGCATCTCTGACTCCTTTTTGCTTGCCCCTCCAGGAAATCTGAGGCCAGCTGCAGAGACTACAGCTGCCATTGAAATAAAAGTCTAGCTGGAGGTGGGAATTAAACCTAGAGCATAGGTTTAGCCTACAGGGAACTGAAATTGAAACTCAGAGAGCTGAAACAGAATAGACCTGACTGGTTTTTGTCCCTGGTTTTATCCCTCATGGTGAGGGTAGGATTGTAAAGACCACATTTGGGAGCTACTCACAGCAACAGCAGTTTTCTGATTCCCCAAGAACAGCGGGTCTGAACACCCAGTGAATTTTTATCCGAGTTAGCCTAATGGCTGATGGCAGTGGTCCTATTATTCCTAACAAACTTAAACCATTGAAGCCCAGCACTAAAATGCAAGTTTGTGGTGACCTCACCTAGCACGGGTGATTGGAAACACACACGCAGTGACAGATAGAATGATGAAGTGCCTGCAAGCCTGGCATCACTGTGTTGCCACTTCACGCACAGCCACAGTAACAGGAGCAGCAGCAGCAGATGGAGGAGAACTGCTCAAATGGCAGAGCTGGTCCTTCCTTCGGAGACATACGGCTCTACCAACAGATGAAAACAACCAGCAAGGACATCTGAGGAGAGCAGTCCTGGAACACATGTGAGAAACAAATGCAAGGCTGAGCAGTGGCTCTGTATCTTTTATTGCTCCTGGCGTGGCAGGATGGTGGATATACGGGCTCTTTTTAAAGTAGAACCAAGTTTAAATGAAACACTTGATGAGCGAATATTTCAAACTACATCCTCAAGATAGAGGAGACAGCCAAAAGCCTGGGCCCTGCAGTCTCCAGCATGTTACAGGTCCATGCCACAAAGTAAACCCCAAAAGGTGAAGATGCACCAAGTATGCACAAAGCTGCCAATCTAGATGTGCCCACACATGCTGCTGTACTACAGAAAGATGCCAAGAGCAGAGCTTTTTGAGTTCGAAAGGCATGCAGGCAGGCAATGAAAGAAGTTTAAATTTGTGCTAAGTTCCCTTGGCTTATAAGTTGTATATACTGTACATACAGACACATACTACATATATAAAATAATATCTCTAAATACATACATATATATATATATATATAAAAACATTTAATAGTAAAGGCACAAGGACCTGGACTCAGGAGCACTTGGCTCACTTTATGTCCCTCCTACAGGCTTCCTGTAAAGGTTTAGGAAACATAGTGCCAATCTCTCCCTTTGGGTTGGGTGGTTACATTTATAAAGCAAAAGTGGTAATTCTTCACCTGTTTCTGGTTAGAATACACTTGCATCAGCATCTGTATCAATGGAACAGTTCAGACCACTAATTCCTCTGTACACTAAACACTGCTACCAGCACTGCTGGAAAATGGCAAGGGGTTGCCATTCTACAATTGCTCTTCGGTATCATATTGGATTACTGGGACTGGGGGAAAGAAAATAAAATAAAGTTGTAAATTCACAATCTTCGGATATTGTATTCTGAAGCTGATTTGTGCAACTGGATGGATTGCAAAGCTTTGCTGTGGAGTTTGGAGATACGAGGCCAGAGTTTTCATTAGTCCCTGCTGCAGATGCTTTAACACAGCAGAAGATGGTTTCCAGTACCTCTGCCCACCAGCTTTTCCCAATTCAGCCCATTGCTTGTGGGAGATTTGTGCAAGAAGCCAATCTGCTATTCTAATGCAACTCCAAGCCAACTCCTTCAACGGACAAAATAACAGGCAGAGCAAATTTCATATCTGCTTTCCCAAGGTCCCTTTTCTCAAACAAATAAACAACAGAAAAAAAAGTTTGTTTTTATAGAGCTTGGGTTAAAAAGCCAGTCTTGGAAATGTACTGAGTGGAGCAATCCTCCAGCACCACCCAAAACTCGCCAGCAAATGAAAGCTGGCCAAGGCTGTTAATTTGACGGCTGGGGGGGAAATGAAACCTATTGCTACCATCTGCACAAAGGAAACAGAGGCAAAGAAACACCCTGCTGTGTGAGCAGAAAGAAAGGTTCAGCATAGCACAGACAACACAAACCATATGAGACACTTGTTAAAGCCCCTTTCTGCTTTTTCTCCACCACTAAATGCTGCAGGACAATGATCAATCTCTTCAACAGAAGCTTAAAACAAGACCCTCAAGACTGTCAGTGGTGCAGGTCTCCGTTTTCTTACAGATTCTGGCACATTAAAGCCCTGCTCCCCGGTAAATCTTTAAGACAACATGAATAGTTTGCATACTCTGAGCCCCACAGATGGTTTGGATCTAAAAGACCTTGTGCAGACTGCAGTGGTCATGAAACCCATCCTCGCAGCTAGAATTTGGGATGCATCATATTTTACTGCTGTTTGTACTGCGCAGTTTGTGAACCAGAATAAACAAGTAAGTTTTCAAAAAAAGAAAGGCAGCTTGATGTACTGCAAGCCCCTAATTTTAGCCCAAAGGCAACTGTGGCTATGGCATGTGCCATTTCACAGGTAAAGAAAAACATCTCTCCCAGTAATCCCCCTGCTTTGGTGGGGGTTAATCTGCAATCAGCTCTATCTGCAGAGCTGGCCCCTACAGCTGCACCAACATCTCGGGCTGGAAAGCTGGCAGGAATACCTTGGTAGTGCACCAGGAGGCTCTGGGAATTTCATTACATTTTCCACTCGCCCAGCGTGTCTCCGGAAGGCCATCTACGGAAGAGAACAGAGCTAGCATGTTGCCGCCCAACCCTCTCGAGTTTCTCCTTTCACACCCACTGCCAAAGCACAAACACCCTCACCCTAGGCCAGATTCTGATATTTTTATACCTGCAAAACTCCAAATCTAACAATATCAGCTACCGACTCTTGCCACAACATCTACTGACCAGCAATTCAGAAGGGGCAAGCCTTTCCTCCCACCTCCAGCAGTGTAGAGCACTGATTCCCTTGCTTCAAACTGAAGTTGGAAGGGAAAAAACAAATTCCAGTGCTGCCCATGGAGCAGCGTGGCTGGCATCTCCCCTCCCAGACCAAGTGGTGACTCCAGTACATGTCTGGGCTTGTTGCAGCCTGTCTCTCAGCTGACACTTGCAATGGTGCATGGCAGTCCAGCACTTTTCACTTTGGCTTTCAAAGATGCTGTGATTCGCAGCACTGGCAGGCATGAAGGGTAAGGAATTTATCAGCTCTGCAGTTCATTTTAGAGAGGGCACACACAAGATGCAGCTCAGCTGGATTCACTCATCTCCCTGTCTGAGCAGATGTGAGGATATCCGGTGACCTTGTTGAAAACAGACTCACCTGCAGAGATTCAGAGGTTTGTACCAAAAGCAGAGCAGTTTTCACTTGGTGATTCCAAGATTCTCCTTGCAAGCAAAAATCCTTCTGCAAATAACAGACCACCAGCAGGGTCTCACACACAGAGAGACATCTCTGTGCTGGAAGGATACACAGAATTTCTCTAGGTGCCCAAAACAGGAAGAAAAGGTATAATGACTCCAATGCCCGATTAAAGACCATTTCCTCATTACAGGAGGATATATGTCACCTTTTCAGTATGTTCACAAGACCTGCAGGAGCTGGGGGACAACCAGGCAGACATCCTGCTCCTGGCGCCAAAACACCACTTTGCACACTAATGAGGGGATTAGGATTTGGTGCAATAGTGTACCCTACTTCAGACCTCTTGTTCAGGAGAGAAGTGGCACTGAACCCCAGGGGTTGCCATTGCAGGAGCAGTCACAGCCGTATGCCCTGAGATGACGGACAGCTGCGGTGTTAGCAAACCTCTCTCGGCAGGACTGTCTAACTCCAACTTAAAATTGAGCTTCTGTTTCAAGTCAGATTTTCCCCTGATGTGCCTCATCCTGCCCAGAGACAAAAATAGAGAAAGTGAGAAAACAGACCTTTATTACCAACTGCAGTCCCCACTGCTCAGCAACCAGTTCTACGCTCCATGTTAGCCTTGCATAAAGAGAAAAATAATAAAACCCAACAACCCGCACTACCCACAACATAAAATATAGACAGCGTAAGCCTTTATGCAGCTCAGGCCGCAATCGCCATGTGTCTGCAAGCTGAGTGGAGGAGAGCTGCAGTCCTTGTCCTAGACACTGGCTAACCTAACCTGTGCTCCTGCTCCGAATGCAGTGCTGATGCAGGAGCTGAGCACACCACAGTCTGAATTGAGTCACTGGGTAAGCCGGGCTGAGGGGTCAGGTCTGTCCTGCTGATATAGGATGAACCCTTTCCAGGATTCCTCATTTCTTACCTATACATAGATGACCATTTGTGATTTTTTATTTTTCCTGCCAGAAAACAAAACAAAAGGTAGTGGATACCACAACGACTATAATGAAATAGTTACATCAGGGTTAAATTGCCAGCCTGTGTGCAGTTGTGGTGGGGAACATGAGAAGGACTGCAGCCTGCTGTTGGCATTGCCTACCATAATTACCCCTAACCAAATCATGGCTACGCCCTGTTCTGTGCAATGCTTTGGATTTCCATCAGATTCAAACACATCTCAGACAGACACGGGGTCTGTTTCTATCCCTCCTGATGTCTACAGCGAGACTTCAAGGGTCCAAAGTACCACACTGCTCATGCAAACTTGGTATTTAACAAATAATTTGGATGAGTCAAGGTAAATAGGCAATGAGACACCACGGAAAGCAAAGGAGCAGTTATAACTGAAGGCGCATATTATGCCTTCACATTATTTTATGAGGAACACATTGGCCCTAAGGGAAAAGCGTGAAGAGACAAATCTCGAGTCATTATAAAAGGCCTGGACTCTATTAGGAGATACACAAATACCTCCTCAGTCCACCAGAGATACCTATCTTCTCCCCCCATCCATGAACTTCAGTGAGGAAGGGCAAAATGTCTAACTGTCTCCCATCCTCTTTTTATCTCCTATTTCTCCCTGCCCTGCAAGAACCTAGGGGGGCCATCCTCACTGCCAGGGCAGTACTGCAGTCTCTGACCCTGCAGCTCCCTGGATGCAGGAGGGAAGCAAGTGAATAAACAAGGGTAGCACGTCCCTCCCTCGGGACAGACCATCAACCCACTTCTGGGCAGTCACCGCGACGCTGGAGCCCAAGAGTCTGTGCTCCGAGGAGCACGTTCAACCTCTGGCATATAACCTGCAACACGATCTCCATCGTCTCCACATGGGGCATCCCTTTCCGCCTCCTGCGCTGCCTAGCATGGGCACTGGCGTATCCCACCTGCTGTGGGCTGTTAATCGGTCAAGTGGACTCCACTAACATGAAATATATATGCACTTTCTGGGATGCTAGGAGGCCATCACAACCCTGGCTCCCGAGGGCAGGCAGGATTTGTGGAAACAAAGCCTTCCGAAGCTGCTGCAATGACAGGCTACAGTTTAGTCAAGCATTAACCCCCAGGACCACTCCCAAAACCAGCAGTAACAATCCAGCTAGGAATCTGGAAGCCAGTGAGAGGACCTTCCCACAAACAGGCCAGCCCTTTGGCAGACGGGGGCAGGAGGGCCAGGGCGGCACACAAACACGAGCTCTCACAAGGCCATAAAGAGCTTCTGTTTCCCGACACGCTGCAACAGAGGGAAGGCGGAGGCAGAGAGAAAAGCAGCAGTCCCGGGCCACGTGGCAGGTCAAACCACCGCCCAGTTTGTTGGCATCCTCTAAAGTTTAAATATGCTTTGAGCCAGCAGTGAATCATCCCTGGCAGGTAAGAATGATGTTAATTTATGACATGCCAAGTGCAAGCAGATCTTTTGGTGTCAGTCCAACGGTTTTAGTCTTATTAACACACGGCGACGGCTCAGGTTGCAGCTGTGCACATTAAACTCTGGCGAGTGGCATTTGAAACAATGACAAACTTCAGAACAATCACTCCACACGTGGAGCCAGGCCAGGCGAAACTCAAGGGTGGCAGGATGAAGGTCAGGAGGGTAACCTGTTTGTCTGGGAGAGGAACAGGTGGCCGCTTGGGTTGCTGCAGGGTCTTTAAACTGTCTGAAGGACACCGTCATGGATCATTTTAACCCATTAAGCTGCTTAAGCCCTCCCTTACACTGGTTTGAACTTCAAGACAGTATTAAATCTTAAAGAGCTTAGTAATACATCTTCAGGAAAGCTCTCCCCTGTGCTTATGTATTCATGGCGCACATGCTGCACTATGGAAGTGAACATTTTTGAAAGCAAGACCCCCCTGGCAGCTGAACCAGATCCACACAGCTAAAAAGCAGTAAGCTTTAAACTAAAGCATTGACCAGAGCAGCAAATCACACTGGGAAACTGCTAGCAAGGGGGAAGACGCTACTGTCACCACCATGCTGCTCACCAGGCCTGGGGACACTGTGCTTTTCAGAGCCAGAGGGGAGGTCAGAGAGGAGAACAACCCCTGATCACTTCCTCCCCTACCAACCTCACAAGGGACACGGAGGTGACAGCGGTTGCTGAGAACCCGCGGCAGCCTTGGGTTGTGTCTGGGGAACTCAAACAACATCCAGCAAGAAGGCCTGCGTAAAAGGGTGACTTCTGAGTGCAGTGTCTTACCTTGACACCTGGGCAGAGAGAAGTCAGTTCAAACCATTCCAGCCAGTCACATTTTCATCAGAAAGTGTGGTGGTGGAGACACAGACATTTGCACTGCAGAAAACTGAAATATTTCAAGCCAGGTTTCAAAGCTGTATTTCTCAATTTGAAATACTGTATCAAAATAAATATTTTTCAAGTGTCAAAAGACAGATGTTTCAGAATAAAACAGCAGAATAAGATCTGGCGTGTAACTGTTTTCCAATGTAGTGTTTCCAAGCCAATTATTTTAAGAATTTTTTATATCCTCCCCCCTCAATCTTATCCTTGCAAGGGCAGTTTTTACTCTCCAACTAGGTACTTCCTGAAAGAAAGAATTTTAAACAATAAATCAGGTCTTGTTAAATGAATACACGGATTTAGCTACACATGAGATCTGATCCAGAAGAGAACAGGGTGTAAACTCACAAAGAAATAGTTGTCTCCAATTTAAACACCAGGTGTGTGGATGTACTTACTCCCAAATGAAATTAAAGGAATTATATTCTTTCATAACAAGGCACTTTTATTCTGGAATAGGAGCATCCGCATATGAAACTAATCAAGAATAGCTAAAGCCACAGTAAGGTCTCAGGCTACTGACTGTAAATGAAAGCAGTAAATTCATTTTACCTCTTGCCACTTCTTGCTACAAGACACACTAGATCCCCCTGGATAAATGTGCCTGTAAGGACGGACTAGTCCCAGCATGTCTGTGCACACCTCATGATAAAACTTCAATGAGATGCCCTGGAATCAATATTTTTCATCTTTGCAGCTTGGGGCCAGCGAGCAGCGAGCTGGGCAGTGACGTCAGACGGTGGTGTCAGACCATGGTGCCACCAACACAGCACAGAGGGGCACTGCCTCAGCACTGACCTGGAAAGACTTTTCTAGCTCTAGGTACCAGTTCCTGCACCATTTGAGCTTCCTTGAGGGAGTAGGGAAAAAAGGAGATAATTAAATAGTGGTTTTCAATTCTAAGTATCCTTATAGGAATCAGACATAAGTTTGGCTGCAGTTTAGAAAGAGCTACTGGAGAAATCTGAGCTCCAATGTTTCATAATGGAGGCTTTAGAGCCAGGATTAGATACCGCTAGATCTAAAAATCTGATATGAAATACTGATTTAATATAAATGAATCCATTAAGTTAAGTTAGATATCCTCTATTCATCTGCAGCCAAAACTGAATCCATATTTGTGATACAGATAATTTTACAGAAATGTGATTAGGTGCTTTTGCCTGATGAAGAACAAAGCAGTGTCACTGTGCAGGTAGCACACTGCTTCAATATTAATGTAAACGGGACCACAGCAAGAGTTTGTGCACTGACTAGAGAACAGAGCATCGTTTTCTAGTCAGGAGTGAGGACAGAGAGGAAAGAGGGGCTGTTATTTGTAACTATGCAGGAGGAGAAGCAAAAGAGGTATTGTACTGTGAGAGTAACGAATGTATTGGTACAAGTATAAAATCAAACAATTCCACAAAAATGTAAGATACAAACTAACTCTGCATTGTGGCAGTTACTTAGCTCTTATAGGAACAAAGATATAGAACAGTAAGGTGTGAATATACAGAGTAATTAATCCTGATACTTTTAGACATGGGGTTCTCCACTGCCTGCACAACTCACTGTTTTTCATCCTACTTTAAAAGGAGCACTTACCTAGACTTCATATAGGAGACCTTGCCAGCCCTGTTCCAAGCTAGGTTTTCTGAGGAAACTTAAAGCTGTTTTTCTTGGTAATTCTTCTCTTCATGTATCATTTGGCTTTTTGCAAAATGAAATTAGAGAGCCAACAGAGACAGGGCAAAAGCAAAGGCTGCCAAATTCAAGTCCATGCTCAGACTGGTTCTAAACTTCAGCGCCAGCAAAGCAATCAGTTATCACAAACTGACCCAAGAACATTCAGCTTGCTTCTTCTAATTGCTTTAACAATAAAAATCAATGGTTAGAAGTCTAAAGTATAAAGGAAACAAAAACTCATATAATAGCTACAAATGCAGAATTATAGGAGCCAGAAGGTGGACCAACAAAAGCAGAATGGGGTATATTTAATACCACCATTAGTTAATACTTGTCCCCTAGAAAGAACAGTGGTTATCTTTTTAAATACATGCAATGTCATCAGCATCTTCAGACCATATCTCCATTTCATCATGAATTGTGCACCTTACCTGTTTCTCATTCTTAAACAAAATAGTTTCCAGTGGCCCTTACCTGCACCAAAATGGAATTAAACAACACTTTTTTTTTGCTTCCTTATTAGAACAGCTTGATTTGCTGTTAAAATAGTGCACTTAGAGAACATCCATAGTACCAATCAATAAACAAACTCAGTATTGCATTTTTCATTACAAGAAAGCTTTCTCAATTGATCTGAAGAAAAAAAACTTTAAATCTCGTAACTTCACGATGTTCACAGAAAATGACAGCAGAACACCTTCAAGGCACTGGTCCTCATACCGCAGTTAGAGTCACATTTAGCTACAGAACAGGCATCCAAGACTGACAGCTTTCTTTGACAAAAAGAGCCAGTCAATATTTACATTCCTCATGAACATACAAAAGAGCATCAGGGTACTTGAGAAATTAGCCCTTGATTGCCACTTGGAAGGCATCATCAGAAAGTCAAATCACTTCAGCACCTCCAACAACAGAGCTGCTTTCATTCTGGAGACTCGGGATCTCTCACAGATGTGTCAAGGTCTTTTGCCTGGGAGTGGGAGACGTCTGAAGGGCATAACGTGTGCTGAAAAAGCACACTATGAGGGTTTTACTATTTAAAATGTCACAAGATGAAGAAAGCATTCGGTCAACTCTTGCTCTCCTTCTTGCTGAAGTAGCAGACAGAAATCTGACCATTATAAATGGTCACTCCCAGGCTCCTGAGCCAGCTACAGGGAATACCGGTAGGAATCCTCAGTGCATGAGAGAGAGGGCTCTACTGTAGCATGAAGTGATCAGTGATGTTGGGGGACACAGAAGCAGCGGTTCAATTCAGCTCTCAAGTTCCCCAAATGTCACCTCAAAACAGCCCTAAATCTTGGCTTCCAAGTCACAAAACATCCAGTGCCTTTTCAAGCAAGAGCCCGGCTCCTCTCATTTCCTGCATACAATAGCATTATTCAGCCACTGAAGTTTCCACTTAGCTTGCATTTATGCCAAGTACTTTTAATTGCAAAGGAAAAGGATGTTAAGCTCTCCCATTTGTTTCTTCCTAATTCACAGGGGACACAGCAGCTGTTGGTAGAAGTTACAGGTTAAGGGCTGTTCTTCCCCCTCACTTCTCACTTAAGGGATTTGCATCCTCCTCCTGCAAACAGGTTGGTTATGTTTCAAGGATAGGAAAATTTATGTTTTCATTTGTAAAGTACTAAAAAAGCTATATAAATATATATAATTTATAAAACATATATAAAAATACTAAAATACATTGTAAACTTACTAGCAAACAAGCATCAGGGAAGTCTGAATGGTACCTAACCCCTCCAAGGCACTCGTTATAACCAATGTTCAGAGTCACCTTGACCAGCATAGGTCTGTTTTAAGAATGGACAGGCTAGTATTCCCCCAATACATGTACAATAATTCAGCATCCAACCCAGAGAGCTCATCAGAACAGATACAGAAGAGCAGCTCTGACTGGAGCAAAATGCTGCACAGCAAGGAGCGAAATAACTGGAAAAACAGATGTTTAATTTCTACTTATTTTTGGCAGCCTTGTTCCTACGATATCTGTTAGATGAGGGGAAAAAAGCTGCTGAACACTGCTTCGTAAATAATACATGAACCATGGGCACATCTATGGACTATCAGGGTGGCACATAATACAGCCCTATTGAAAGGTTATTTTTCTTTTCATCAATCTATAGACGGGTCTAACGTTTCCCTATGGGTTTTGTTCCTATTATGCAATATCTGGTGATCTGCATTGTCTGAGACAAAGGGATGAAGTGAATTGCACTGGTGTTTTTGGCTTGGTAATGTTCTTAAGAAGTGTCTTCACTCCACCTCTTCAGCCTTGGGACAAGAGACTTATTAGCTAATTACTATGCAAATGAACTGAAACGTACATTAAATGCTACATCCTAACAGCTTAATAGCCTCAGAAGCAAGAATTTAGTTAACTTTAATGGACTGTAATTCTATCAAAAAATATAGTTTATTAACAAGCACATACAATAAATTGCACCACTAACTTTTAAATAAAACATCTAGCAAGCTCACCTTCACACTAAGTGACATTTGGTTAATACAGAGCAAAAGAGCAATACACATGTGCTTTCAACAGACACAGAATGAACTCGGTTGCAATCCAAGTTCAAATCCAAAGAAGGGCACATAAAAGCAAAAGCAATGAAGACTTCACGTGAACCTTGCCATTTCTTTCGACCAGACCTTTGGTCTCTTACAAAATAGGTCTGTAATATAAAAAGTAATAAAAACTCTGGATTCCATTTACTCGGCCTCTTCATCACAAGTTAACGATAACATTTTGCAACAACATGAGCAGCAGTAAGAGGGAGGCAAGAGGCAAAGATAGTTACGTCTTTGAATTATGTGAGTTCAGCTGCAGAAAGGCAGACATGGACTTCAGTGCCATTGTCCCAGTTTTTGCACGAAGATACAAGGATGGCAAAACACACTCTTCTCTCTCATCAACTAAAACTTGATCCAACTGAAGGCAAAGGTTCTTCTGTGATCAGTGGTACCCTCATGGGGCTGCAGTGGCCTTCAAAAAGAGTCATCCTCTCTAGTGAAAGGTTTGTCACTCTCCAGTCTTCAGCCTGGCTGTGGTGTCAGTAAAACCTGACACGCTGCTACCACACGGGTGCTACAACAGTCTCGTCCTCCCTCCGTGCCAGAAAAAGGGATTCAGCAGAATTCGATATATAAGAATTGAAGCCAACTTGGCAATAAACAGCTCCACTCTGCTCAGTGTAGGATCTTAACCTCACCGCAACGAAGTAAATAGAAGGTTTGTAATGAACTTCAATAAAAGCCCAAGAGAAGTATCAGGCCAACACACAAAAAATACGCGCTTCTTGATATTAGACCTTGTTCTTTGCATAGGAAAGGCCATAGGTATTTGTAATGCTCTGGGGGAGTAATAGTGAGGTTCCCAAGCAGAGTGCTCCAAATGTAACAGTGTCCATGGTAAAACCACTCAAGCAGTATTTTTAAATAAAGCAAGAGATTCCTCCTTTTCCTTTGTGGCAGAACAAAAAGTTATCACCATAAGCAGCAGGGCCCCAGTTTTATTAACATGGTGCCTGCTATCACAGCATAAACCAAAATTATGCCTGTGCTCCCTAATCGCATTAGGAGTTCATCTTTACTCGGAAAAATTTTATACCACTATCAATGAGTTAGAGTTATTTTCTCTCATTTCTCTCCTGCACCTTTCTAATGCCTAGGAAAAAGCCCCAGAAGCTTCTGCCCCCACTCTAAGCAAAGAGTTAAGATCTACTTTTATGGCAAAAAAACCCTTTAAAAAGCATCATTTTTTTCAAATGCTGGAACCAGATTTTTCGCAGTAGAAGGAAAAAATTTCTCTCAGTGTGAAATAACCTGATGAACAAGAGCAAGCAATCAAAACCTACCCAGAAATAAACACATCAAAGAGAAGTCCAAGTATTGTGACACCTCGTACTGAAAAACGAGTGATGCACGGTTCAATCAGCACCAAGCTCCCTCTCCTCCCCACAACTCGCGGAGCTGGCTCTCGTGTTCGCTCCTTATGAAATACTCTGACAGTAGAACAACTTTAGAAAAATTTGGACAAGTGAGAATGGAGTTATTTTAATCTAGAACAATATCACCCAAAGATACAGACGAATACAAGCACTTTATATTAAAAAAAAATTAAAAATCAGAGAAACATGAATTTAAGCTGCATTTTCAGTCTATATATTGGCTTTCCTTTTCCTTGTTTTATAAAAATAGGTTATGACATTTCAGCTTCAATTGCGTGTTTAAGTCATTTATTCACTGAACATTCCATTCTTGAAATATCATCTATTAAAATGTTAGTTAAGATTCATCCTCCTTATAGAAAAGACTAGAATTTCTTCTGAGCTGCACTTGTAGACAAGAATAAAGAGACTGATATGAACTCAATAAAAAATAATTACACTATGGGAAGAATAAAATAAAAAATAATGTAAAAAAATCAAGCTCCAATCTTACCATCTGAGTGCTAATAAAACAAATACCAATGCCTTTTAGCCGATCAAAATATTTAACTCCAAAATAACATTTGCAGACTGAATTCAGAAATAAACTGGTTGAAAGACTATAAAGTTGCTATAAAAAGAGGAGAAATAAACTTCCAACAAAACATCTCCTCCAACGGCAGAGGAAGCCACAGTAAAAATAAGATTGAAAATTCCTGATCAGAGTATCAAAATTAGTATTTGTAACGCTATCATAATTTTATCATCCATTTAAAAAATGGATTCTGTACTACGCTTGCACATTTCTGGTACAGGTATAATTGTGCATGGGCAATTTACATCTCAAGTGTGCAGTATATACTGAAGAAAAAGGAAAGAGCTGAAGATTCATTTTGCTGCTTCAGCGGCAAACCCCGCTGGGTGGGAAGGTCTGCTGGGGATACCAACATCGAAACAAATTAGTGAAATGACAGAGACAGAAATCCAATAGCACAAAGTCTGCTTGGACATGGCTCCTTCCCCTACTGCAAAGCAGATTTAATAAATGGGATTTATTTTAGAAAGTTTCACAATTCTTAAACAGTAGATGATACTTGCATTCCTGAAGGATTAAGTTCTACATTTCTTAATGCTAATTCAACTCTCTAAAACCAACCCAATAAAACCAGCAAAGCTTTTACGAGTAACATGCACAACCTAAAAATTCCACCCTCAAAAACTGCCTTTTTGGTACTCTTTTAAGCTCTTAAGATACTCTATTTATTGAAGAGATGCCAGGAATCCTGCAGTGGGAACAAATGCTTCTTTGGCAAAAGGAAAACATTTTAATGCCTCCTCCCTTCAAAGTATGCACACCTCACCACAACATATGCTAATACACTACCAAATAAGTCTCTTTATCTTGCCATTTTTATAACAGTTTCATTCATCTCCATTTCAGCGTGGAACTACCTACTGCACAGAGTAACACACTGTGCTAAACCAACAAGTAGTTCATACCTAAGCAATAGAAAGCAAAAAAAAATCATATTAAAAAATGTATATTCCAAAGCAAGTCAAGAGGGGCTGATTTTATATAAACTGTTTCACTGTAAAGTTAAAGTCATGCAAACATTTTGGGCGTTTTTTCCATCTTTTGTTCTTTATTTAAAATGAACAATATCTAACAAAAAAGGATTCCCACAAACAACATAGTGGAAATTTGTGCTAAATCTGCCATTAATATACAAAACCAAACGCTACAGCCCTTCTGTGAAGATATATATGTATGTATATATACCTATGCATGGAGATACACATACCTCTTCCCAGGATTTCCAGCCTTCTCTGAGGTTAACACACTCCACTAACACACTTTCCTAAGTCAGCCAAATCTAGAAAATTGTCTTTTGTAAGTCTGCTGAATCTAGAAAAAGATGAAAACCAGATCTACATTCTGCAGGTGTAAAAATATAATAAATATAGATAAATATTTACTATCATATTACTAGGTTTTTTCCCCCAAGTGAAATTGATACTTAAAGTAATCTTCTTTCTGAAGAACTCAAAGAAGCAGTAGGGGAAGTGTTTTTAAAAATAAAAAACTCAAGTGATGAAAATAAGGAAACGTACCCTCAAACATGCTGGAGCAAGACCACCCAGTTTAGACATCAGCACCGGCCTTCCTTACTGAAACAGGATCTTTAGTCTCCAAACATATCCTAGTTACTCCAATTAAATCAGAGTGGCTTCTAATGATACCAGAAAGAAAAATCTGCTTGTAATATGTGGATTTAAATACCACAGTTAACTGTCAAATACTTGATAAACAACTAGGATAACTCTGCTTGGGAAATTAAGATGAGAGGGAGAAAATAATGCTAAATTCTATGGGAAAGTCACTGGGATCCAGCAAATATTTCTGTAGGCTTAGATCTATATACCTGAATCCAGCTGTATAGGTGAGGAGGATGTGGAGGAACAAGTGAAAACTGTTTTGTCATAACTGAACTTTTTCTTTTCCCCCCATTAGAGGAAAGAAAACTGCCTCAAATGATGAATGGGTCAACCTGAAGACAGACACATTTGAAAAATACTGGAAATCCTGAAGTCAGAGCTTGTGAATTTGTTTGGTTTGTATGCTGTCTTGGAGGAGAGAGAAGTTAATACTTTTAAAAGCTTGGTATTTACACTTCCGAAAAGTTCCTGCAGTTCATCCAAATTTGATAGGGTAGGATTTAAGTGCCTCTCAGCGTTCCCGACTGGGCACTTCTGCTGCTTTGGCACACGCACCCGCACACAGTATTCCAGTACCGATGGGATACGACGTCTAATGCAGCTTTAAACTGGCAGCATTCCTGAGTAGTTTGAAATGTTTATCAACTCAGTAGGTCAAAAGTCTGCAGACACTGGGTGGAGCAGCAGTATGCCACAAAACTAACAGTTGTCCTCCTAGGAAAAAAAAAGAAAAAAGGGTGGGGGGAAACAGTTGTCAGTAAAGATTAAAGCTCCTGGCCCAATTCCACAGCAGACAATATGCTGGTTTGTAAGATACCGAAATAGCCAATCTCAACTCTTCGGAAAAAAAGAGGGTTCATTTGCTCTATTCGAGTGCCTGATACAAAGGCAGGACAGCACTGCAGGGGTTCTCAAAAACCTTCCTGGTTTCTCATGCGTTCAGTGTAAAGCAGCAGCGTGTGGTTTTTCTTTCTGTGGAGGGTGTGGCTGGGTGTTATAGCCAGTAGGTCTAACAGCTAAAAGGAAAATAGCTGGGTAATTCTTCACTTCAGCTTTGCTCATGTGTTTCTTAAATTACTGCTTGTAGGCATGAAATAACTGAAGTCCAGTGGTCTCCTTTGGTTCAGCTGAGTGAACAAACTGGGCCCAGATCTTCAGAAAGGAGGATGGACAGGCAGCGCTGTCGCATTGTGCCAGGCTCTAAAGCAAGGGTTGCAACATGAAAGCAAAATATTAAGCCTCCCTGTGCTCACCGTGACCCTCCATCTGCCCTCATCCTGACAGGGACCTAGATATCTGCTTTAAAAATGTTAAGATCTGGTTTTTAATAAGCCAGAAATCACACTTTACCCAGTGCTCATGTCATCTGTGCTGTCTGAGATACAGAAATACAGTTCAACACTTAACTACCCTTTCCTGTAAGAGGACACAGAACGCGATACGGAAATCCAGAGAGAAGTTACTGGCACAGATGGGGCGTGTGCTAATCAGTGCTGTTCAAACATTCGGGATCCTTACCCTGTGTATTTTCCTGGTCACTGTAAGCTCTTTAGAACAGAAACGCTGTCCTTCACGTCTCTCTTAACCAGCTATCACACCTCTACAACTCCCCATAATCTTACCATGTCAAGTGCACAAGCTACAGAGATAAGGATGAGAGGCTGCCCTGGTTAGATCTCATTTTCTGTGGCTTTGCATCAAATGACAGCTACTTAAGACTACATTCATTAAAGCATTTTGCAGAACACAGTATATTCTTGTCTAAGGGAGGGAACAAGAACGATTTTTAAAACAAGTGAAAACTATTCAGAAATAAATATTTTAAAAATACTTTAGAATATTAATACAGTGTTTCCAAGATAGCCTTAAAGTATGTCTTTTTGAGATGTAACTTCAATAATTCCTAAAGGTGTCTACTGATATATTTATCGTCTCATAATTTTAAGTTATACAACAAGCAATGCTTAGCAATTAATTAGAAAGTAGAGCTCTGTTACTCTAGTTCGAACACTTGCATTGTTGGATTATTTCAGATAATAAGGATCTAGTGACCAGCAAGTAGTTTTCCATCACTTTCTTAAAAAATAATACTGGAGCTCAATGCTCAAAAGAAAGTCTTTATAGCATGATTATAACATCTTATGCCACACTGAATGTAATGACTGTAACGTGGAAGCAATTTATTTCTACTCAACATGAAATCCACTGAATTTCAACATACAACCAAAGTGTAGCAGAATGCAATCTCTCCAATCAGATCTTTCTAGGAAAGATGACTTTTCCAAAATAGCATTTATGCAGCCTTCTGGCTGCTGTCCCAATTTGGCATACCTAAGTTGTTTGCAGTTCAGCATAAAGCTGAACTCTTTACAAATCAGATACCTATTGTGCCACAAGCTCACAGCAAAATAACCTGTGACACAGCTGTGGAAAATAGGTAAAATCAAGGTGAAAGTATCTTACAGCAGTCTGAACAGGTAAGCATGGTAGCTCTTGTTAAACTCTCTCATAGCAGGGTGATGGTCACCTTGTAAATAAAAGATTTGTCAGCTTTTACATGCAATCATAGGACAGGGGCTTTAGATCTGAAAGGCTGCTAAGTTAAAAAAAATCCTTAAGGATATGCTTTGTTCCATAAGGTGTTTTTATTCCTAAATGAAAGCCCAGTGTAATTTCCTGTATAATTACCCTTGATGCAATCCTGCCA
>NW_010167929.1:22597-44169 GCF_000695765.1 Mesitornis unicolor | reverse complement strand
AATCCCGGCCATTGGAGTTGCCCTCAAGGTAAAGAGCTTTGGGTAGACAATGGTAAACATAGGCTGGCTGCAGCGGTGGCAGTGTCCCAAGGGACAGTGCAGCAATTCCAAGAGGCTTTTGGGTAGCGAGATTGGAGTCAGAAAGTTCAAATCTAGAGAAGAAAAGGAATAGAAAAGGCTTGTCACAAAACAACTGCATGATGAAGTCAAACGCAACAAGAATGATTCATGAGCAATTCAGAAAATCGACTGACTCACATTCTTAAGACTTTGTCAAGAGAACAGCAAGGTAATACAGATTACCAGCACTAGGGTGAAGCACATGGTGCAAGTTCAAAAAGTTAAATGTGTGTAAGTTCAGCATCTGTGGGCGTAAGAATAACTGGGCCCAAGTACCCAGGTGAAAATATAGTTCAAGTAAATAATAAAAAACAGTAATGCATCATAAGGCATTTTTAGACACAAAGATGATCTAGACGGGCATTTAGTAATTAATAACAATGTAAAATTCTGAAAAGGTCAGTAGCATTTTACTAAAATATTTCAGCAACAAATCCAGCAGAATAGCTAAGCTCACTAAAGAGCCCAAGCTCCACCATCAGCAAAAAGGGATCTGTAATACTTAGAATTACTTGAAATACAATCCAGGCCAGCATAATTCTCACAGGTCCAACCAAAGAGACCACTCTAGAAAGATCAATATATTCATCATCTCTTAAGTGTGCCCCCACGGTTTAAAAGATGCGATCATTTTCACCAAAAGGGACTCCAGGGTCATTTCATGGGAAAGAGCAATCATTTTCTCAGGCTTGGCCCAAGCCACATAGTATTTTATAAATTAAAACCAACATGCTAATCCCCATCTGGAAACTGAGAGACAGCCAAGACAGGTGAATGAGTTTAGGTGCTGAGTAATCAAGACACGATGCAGTACTTGATAAATCAGTTTTGCAGTATCACACTAGTTTCAGCTTTCAAACACTGTAAGGTTTAACCCCATACACAATGTACCACAACAACCTCAATTGAGGTGACAGGCATGACAAATAGTACATTTGCATCAGAAAGAAAAGGTCACATTTTAGCCAAGCAAAGATTGAGGAAAAGTAGCCCAGTCACCTATGTCATACTTACTTAGCAGCAGCCAAATGTTTAACAGCACTCTTGGAACTGCAAATGCAGGCAATCAGTGATAGATGAAATCTGCTACTTTAATCATATGTGCCACCTGCTTCCCCAACACAGCATTATCTTATACCTGTCTGAGCTGTCTTACTTCTCACAGAAACGTGGGTGTCACCAGTGGTAACGCACATCATCTTTAATAGGTCACTCAAAATAAGAGTATATATTTGTGCGTGTATATGTATATATGTAAAAAAACTACATAGTACAGTGTAGCAAACTAGAATTAGGCAAGATAGTTAAAAAATAAGCTTCACCATCTTTTTCAGGTTCTGCACCTTGACTGCAACCACATATAATCCTCACAGCCACGTGCAAACCTTCTACAAACCATTTCTTAAATTGACTTTGCAATGCTATCTTGCTGTTCCCAAACCAAACTTCACCAATGTCTTCAGGAACCACACTCACACAGTCATACTCCAGAAATTGTTGTGCAAGTCACAACTGGGTGAGAAAAGCAGTTACTGATGATTTTAAAGATCTGGTACCTGATGTTCTCAAATTCCTTTTCAAAGACTAGAAATTGAATTGCAAATCAAAATGAAGCAGCATCCCTCATTGTGTAATTTTGGTGCAGCTGACATCCTGATACCAAACAACTAAAAACCTTCCCTCTGTATGCAGAAATATAAAAAACCCACAACCGCAAACTGGTCAATTAATGTTATCTATGCTAGTATATTTTCCACAAAGCAGTGCCGTTGAACACAGGCTTGTACACTTATCCCACCCCTCAACACGAAGCTTCTTCCCTTCAGTGCATTTGCTGCAGACCTCCCCGTGCACATTTTCCTGGCAAAGCCACAGTTCAGCAGTTACAATTTCCTCCAGTGGATGTGGTACAAGTGACCCTTACCATAACCCTCTAATCCTCCCATTGGACTTCTCTACCCTTCTGCTTTCTACTTTCACCTCTAAAGCTGACAAATTCCCAATATGCTGTGAATAGAGGAGACTGACAATACATCTAAATCTGACAAAATATGAATATGCAGGTTATTATCAAATATTGCTAACTCATGTGATTGCGTGATGCATACCCAGATGAGCCAAGAGCCACTTTACAGCAAAGAGTCTGAATTGGGGCAGAACTAAAACAGCTCAGCTGTCGCGCTGCACTGAAATGGCCAAGGGCTGCTACCATCTCTCTTGCCTTATGTCCAACAAGTCTGCCAGTTCAGGAGTGTGCGGCCTGGCAAGAAGCTGCATTGTTGGCTGATGCATCTAATCTGGCCTCAGGAACTGATTTTCTCATCTCTCATTTCCATTAAAGAGTTTCTCCTGCAGAAAGCTTCCTCCTTTATACAGTCCTCAAGAAAAACCATTTGTAAGCACAACTTGACCTTAGAAATAATCTTTAGATCTCTGTTTTGTGATATTGGACATTTTTGTTCTAATACAGCATTTAAAACATAATTTGATTAAATAAATATTTAAAAATATTAACCTTTGCCCAGCTCTTTGAAGAACCATTAGAAATATTCCTACCACTGCCAGGAAAGGACTTTCACTCTTTCTATCATCTGAAGAATGCAGAAATTTCTTACCTTTTAAAAACCTGTAGTAGGTGTTATAGAGGGTCCTCATGGCCAGCTCTTGCAAAGGCAGCACGTGATCTGTTTCTGTCCCTATAGATTTCACCTCCGCTGGCAGGAACACCGTTAACTGGCCCGATGAAAAAGAGAGCAGTTTCACCTCTGAAACTTGAATTGGAGAACCACAACTAGAAGAACAAAAGACACGTAGAAACCGGTTAGAAAAACAGTAATAAAAGCAACTTTATGCGGAAACCCAGATGACCAACCCAAAGTATGCCTGATACTGTTCTTCAGCGCAGCACCCTTCAAGGTTCCTTGCATAGGGCAATAAATTTTTATACCCATTTTCTATGGATCCATGTTGACACCCATTTTCTATAGATCCCACCTTCTGTAACGTGCTAGTCATGGGACATCTGGAGGTCTTTACTTATCGAATAACATTCAAAAAAACTGGACAAATGAGAACACAATCCCAAGGAGGTGAAGCAAGCGTGCTGTGTGTCCCTTACTTTGCCAACACACTCATGTCTTTTAGCCTCTGAATGACATCATTACTAGATACTTCACATAGGAGAGCAGTTTCATACACCTAACAGTTGGCTTCCTGTGTCTTGGATCAACCCATTGAGAATTTCTCAACTATAATATGTGAGGAAAACCACCAAAATAACCCATGAAGTGCCACCGGGTGATTCTGTACTATACCTTTGCCTATCCTCAGAGCTTCCTTGGAGGGTGCGGGGGCATGGGTGAAGGAAAAATAAAAAGAACAGCTTAAGCTGTAGTGGGAAGATACCCTAGTAAGTCTACTAGCCTTGTCCCTCCCAGATCGTACAAGGAAAAGGAAGGTTATTTGGATCCAAGGAGAGAAACTTAGCTTGTAGTAAAAATAAGAACTCTTTACATGATCACTGTTGCAAGCTATCATACCAAAGAGACACGCATAGGAAAATTCTACTAAGAGGCTGGAGAAGTCAACAGGGGAATCGGAATTGTTTATGACAACTTAAATTTGAAGCCAAGAGCAACTTGTTAGGGCCAGTCCTAACAAATGGAACAGAAACACAAATTTGTCAGCCTTCCCAGATATTGGACCTAAAACTGAGGTAACTGCACTAGACCTTATCAGATGTGAAAGAAATCCCATTGTACTCTTCTGATAACAAAGAATCTCATCGCCTCTGATTAAGGGAAAAACAGCCCAGAGAAACAAGCAAAAAAAGAGCCGCATCAAAGAGCAAGTCAATCAGCCTCTTGTTAAATATTTAATACAAATCATTAATGGAGTTAAAATATAATTGGGAATTCAGAGATCCAATATTCCAACAGTCCATTCCCCAGCAATCCATACCCAACCAGTTAGCTATCATAACAAATAGATCCATAATGTATTTGCAAGCTGATTAACTCCTTACCAACCTAGCTAAAGACACAGCCATAAACTCACTGCAGTTTCTGCTGTTCAGAGCTGGGTCATTTGGTCTACATAAAGGGCGAGGCTATTAATGCCTGACCATAACTCTGAAAAGCAAAGTAAAAAACACTATCAAGAGGAATAATCTGAGAGATACACGCCCTTAAATCAGGCTAGATTAGGGAATTAATCTCAACCTACGAGTAATACTGGGTGCAAGAACAAAAAATTAAAAAGTAAAATAAACCCCACACAAAATCCATGAAGATTGAAAAGTGGAACAGAGGATGGTCTATCTAGCTGGAAAAAATGGAGCTGCAGAAGAACTCTGGTAAGTAACTGGGGGGAAAAAAAGCTGTGACCACCTATTGGCTGCCTTCAAGAAGACTGACAGATACCTAGCTGCAGACTATGAAATCCAATCTGCAAAAAATAAGATCAAAATTTATTTTGAGTGCTGAGATCATCACCTCTTACATAAAAGACTTTTTCAGTCAGTCTGACTGCAGGATTCTCAGACAGAGATTCATTACTTACACAATGCAATTTATATTCTATTTTCAGAAATGTAGCTTTACGTTAGTAACAGCAGCATGTCAGATTTTATTCTCCAATGGATGACCAGATTAAAGCCTGGATCTTCAACTCTTGCCTGACCCACAAAAACCTCGCATTGGTTACTAATGCTTTCTTGGAAAGAACACAGAAGATCTTCACATGACCATTATTACATGATTTGAACATCACTCAACACATTATCAAATAAAATCTTTTGGGTTTTAATAATATATTTAAGTGCTACTCCCATGTTGAAAACTGTCCGTAAAAATAATCTGTTTCAAGACGGTTTCACCATATAATGACAAATATCTACTTGGTATACAAATACAAATATTAATTTGCTTTCTAAAAATAATTTTTAAAGGTTTTATTAATATGGAAAAGAATAATTATCTTTATTTTTTTTTACTCCACAGAAGCATTACTGCAAACTGTTTTGGTCTCTTCTATACTCGATGGATAATACTCTCCATCAGAGACAGTAGCAGCTATCCTCACCAGCGCCGTACACGTAATGATAGCAAAAAGACTGGTAACATCTTCACAAAAGGTCAATACAAAGGTAAAATTATTTTGACCGAGTATAAAATAAAGACTTAACACATGAAAATAAAAATAAAGACATGGTTGTTTAAAATCACCTGAGATGGACAGGACAGTTGGGCCAAATGTGTTGGAACACCTCCTGCACTGTCACTAGTGGGTTTGGTCACAATAACACATTTCTATTACCTTTAGGGTCAATTTTATGTCTGCCTTAAAATTTACAATCAGTTCCGAAAGAGCAAAGGCTACAATTTATTTTTCCTGAAAAACAAAATTAGCAGAAGCTTGAGACTCCACACAGTTCAGCAGAATTATAATCCAACTGCAAGTATTTAAATATCACGCAACCAGCTGACATGGGAGTATTAGAAAAACCTTAAATGCCAAGACTCAGCATCGCACATATTGCAGTAGAGAGCAGGCTGTAGAGAGGGAATTTATATTTAATGCAAGATTTGCTGAGATCAAGCATACCAGAAATGTATAATTAGATGGTAATGGGGACAATCCTCTTCTGATCAGTTTTACACCAGTAAGGCTCCATTCATCAGTGGTGCTGATCCTAATTTATGCTAGTGTCAGTGCAGAAAGAATTAAGCTAGTGTCCTACACAGACCACTTTTTTCCTCATATCCTAACCACAAACATGAGACAGCCTAGGATATTTTTAAAATGCACATGTAAAAATATACCTGTCAATCCCGAATTCCAAAAAAAAGTTACTTATTTTAGTTGGTAGGTACGAAGACCTACAGGAAGCTCATCCTGAGATGTAAAATGAGTGACAGAGCTGCACGTGACATCCCAAGATACAGCTCATAACTTACAGAAATGTGACGAATTATGAACTAGATAAATGCTGCAACACAATACAAAATATTTTGTTCATTCCTTAGTTCTGGAAATTCTGTGAAGCTTACATTTTTGGCCAATCTTTAAATGCCGCTAGGATTCAGCTTGAGGCCTTACATTAAGATTACAAATTCTTTCACAATAACTGCACTGTCTGTTATGGCTTAATACTAAAATAATGAAAGTCAGCAATTAACACAAGATTTATTACAAAAATACAACTGAACTGGGAGCTGCAGTAATCTCCTCAGGGTAACATCAGTTCTGAATCAATCACACACACGCAGAAAATCAGTTGCATCATACAGGAAGATATTGATGAGATATTTTACAATGTATGCAAGGCATCTGAAATAATTCATACCTACCCACTGCAACCAATGACTTTATTATACAGGTAAGATGGGAGGCCTTTCAGATGAATATTGTTATCCACATAAACATATTGAAGCTCCCGAGAACGACCTAAATCTGGTTTTAGAAAAAAAAAAAAAGAAAAGTCAGGGGGAGAAGGGATGTCGCAGTGACAACTATAAGCAAAGCATTTCTCTTTAATTATAAATAAGCTAATCAGACTCAATGTAAGCAAACATAAATTAGTACTTCTCAGTTGTAAAACGTCAGTCAATGGTTTTCTTATGAACTGATTTCTGTTTAGAAAATAGCATTTAAAATTGCTAAAACAAAACCCCTTTTCAGTAGCCCTGAAAATCCCATTATAAGTAATTAAATTTTAACTGTGAAGAACTCTGAAGTCAGTTTGAAGAAGGAAAAGGACAACCGATTTCAAATCTATGGTGCATACTTCGAGTTCATAAGGTCAAACCTGCTTTCATTAACTGGCCTCGTGCCACTGAAATCACAGCTTCACTATCTTTGGTAAAGACAAAACCAAGGATGTGGTCTGTCCCACTCTTTTCTCCTAGAAGAGCCGCTTGTTTGATTACAGTAGCCATAACCAAATGCTACCAGTAACCAGTCAGAAACAAGTCTGTGCAATGTGGTGAATTACAGAACACAAGAAAATATAAATGCATGAAACTGCAGAATATTGTACAGAAACCATTGTGGCTACAAGTAAGTGATCGATACAACTGAAGGTGTGCTTCTTACATTATTTGTTAAAATATTCTATTCATGGCTGGCAGTCAAAAGCAGCAAGTACAGCATCTTTAAGCAATAACTTCATGGACTAGAAATATATTAACATACATTCAGAAAGAAGCATATAGGTATGGAATAACTTTATTTTGTTTAGAAAACTGAAGTGGGAAAATGGAGGAAAACTAAAAGGGGAAAATTCAGGCTTCCAGTAGGAATTATTGGAAACAAGAATTTTGCTTATCAGCAAGATCTAATCAGTGGTAAATGCGTCTGCTATCAAAAGAAGTGAAAAAACACGCTAATGTGAGATGTTTAAAAAGAGAAATCAGTGAACTAAAAAGAGTATTCTAAAAGAGTTTTGAACTGGCAAGAAAGCTGACATGGAGGATCATCTATCCAGGCAGCTCATCTCATCCGGAGCTCCTACGCCGTTGGTGATACTGCATTAGGAAAAGACATCTGCGTTTGATACAAAGCACAAACCAAGCAAACAATGTTTGAAAGCCTCTGCCTGGGAGGGGAGAGCTGCAACCCAGACACATTGCATTATGAGAAAATAAAAATAAATAAATATGCCTCTCAACTTCTTAAACTTTTATGAGTGTTATAGAAACTAAGCAAGATAAACATCATTTGGCTGGATCAGCCCCATTGCAAGACGATGCTAATATCGACTAATTCTGACTTCCCATCTTCACCAACTGTTGATTGCCTTGGTTGGCATAAAGATAACCAGAGAAACAGGCACAGCTTCTGTCCCTGTTGTAATGGTGGCAAAGAACAGAATAAAAATTAAAACCATTTCCATGATATTTCTGTTTAGAAATCCTATTTGGAATAATGATCCCTTATCATTCCCTACTATGACAATAGGTAACAAAATCCATTCTTTTTTATTGAATAGTTTTATTGATCTTTTTTTTTTCCAGAGCTCTGGACACCACTCAGTACAGATAAGAGAAACAATATTTTGAGCGATTCCCCTCAAACATTTGGCCATCTTAAAATATACTGAAGGTCTTCATCTCTTCCCCACTTGAGTGGCGGCTGCAAGCACCAGAAACCTCATAAGCTCAAGCTGAGGAGGAGCTTTAGTGCCGCATCATCAAATTTTGATATGAAGAACAAGTGATGATACCAATAGAAAATGAACAGATTCCTTTGCTGAAATAAAACTGTTAACATAGAAAAACTGAGGTTTGGTTTCTTTGGCTTTGGTATTCTAGTAATACAGGCCCTTGACCTGCATCAGTCTGTGGAGGTTTCAGGGACCATAATTAAACTGGAGTCACTGGACATCAGGGGACACATTCAACCATCACATGCTGCTTTAACCCCATCCCAAAGATGTTCCTGTTCACAGAGGTATCTGCTCCATCCATCAACTGTCCTGCCCCAAGAAACAAATACAAATATCTCTGCTGACTGATGGGCACTGCTGGGAGCTGCTGCTGCGCATCACTATGAGCTCACACCTCAAAGATGATTTATTTTGGCTCAGGATTGCAGGGCTGAAAATAGTTCAGTGAAGTTCGGAGATATTTTTAGATGAAACAAAAACATTGTTATCTTACGATGAATAAAAATATCGCAATACTGAGGCACTGTAACACCAGAAAATATTGTAAGGCTGGAAAAGCAGCAGCCAATACAATTTAAAGCAGATAGCGTGTGTGGCACACCTAAGGCTGAGAGAACATTGCCTCACAGTGCAGAAAACTGTGGGTTGCTGCGGTAGCTTGAATGTGCGACTGTTTAACTTATTAATGTAGAGAATGGAAGAAAAACTTTAGTAGAGGCTCATCTTGCTCATTTCTACACAGATGTATGCAAATCAGTCAAGTCAAAAAAAAGCCTTAAAGCTGTTCTTTTCATATGCACTGAGGGGGGAGTTCGGCTGCATCTCATCTCTTCCCTCTGTCTTTATCTTATGCTATGTTTAGATTTGAAGTTCTGAGTTGACTGCATTTCCTAGGTAATTAAAGCAAATTTTTGGATGTTAGACAAAATATCTCAGTAGGAAAAATTCAATTCCCAAAGCCAAATAGCCTGTAACTATAAATGTTCCTTTGATATGGTTGCTTTGCATTAAATAACCAAGCATCTTCTAGTCCCCAAAAGAATTTTTTTCCAGTATCAAACACTATCCCATAAAGTTTAAATTTAAATAAATCATCACTTTAAAAAGCTCTTTGTATCCCATCCACATTAATTTTTATGTCTTATATCAGTCAACAAATATTGTTAAAAGTTCTCTAAAAAACACGCTTCTGAAGAACTTTCTAAAATAAGGAAGCTGTCCATCTATGAAAAGGCTAAAGCTACAAAGAAGGTTTTTATGTGGCTTTTGCAAGCACTGTACTGTGTCTAAAACATTTCCACTTTCCTCCTTCCAGGCTCACAGATCAAAGAACCTTCGCCCAGAAATGACCAAATGCCATCAGTCCTGAACAAACCCCAATTCTCATTTTTTTTTTTCCTTTTTTTCTTTTCCTCCTTTTTTTTTTCCTGACCTCAGGGCCCTGGCATATGCATTCCACATGGCTGAGGATGGAACAAAAGCTCTTGTGTGTCTGCACTGATGCTCTCTTAACCATACTGCGAGGGCAAGGACACAAAAGCAGCATATACTGAGGGAGAATGAGACCTTTGTTTACTGTGCACTGATAATTACTAGGCCCATTTTCTAAACACAAAGTGCACATAAACCCTCAATAAAGTGATATAACACTGAATATTTGCTGTCATAACATCCCCTGGACTGCCAGCACACTTGAGAATTTATGGCCTATTTTAATTATATGTGCACTTTATTACATAAATCATTTTTAATTTTGCAATGTCATCAGATTCAAATTTCTGCTTGCAGTGGAATTTGCTTTCAGGCACTGAAGCATTTGCTAACGGTAAAATTTTCAAGTTAAATTTCTATCAAAGACTAATTTATATTCTAAGTAGACTGATACAAAGTGATTGTATCCATCTACCATTCAAGAATAGAATTCCTAAGACCATTTATTAGTGCAACACGAAAACCACCCTGACAATAACAGAGCTGTCCAGCATGCAGTTTCCCGTTCAACTTACACATGCAAGTTGTTTTTAAATCAATGTATTAGGAAAGTCCCAAGGCTCAGACCCATGCAGTCTTGTTTCTCTGAATATAAACTGAAATATTCAACAGCTGAAAAATAATAACTTTTAAAAAATACTGGCATATCCAAGAATTAAGTGTATTCTGCAGAAAAAACTACTCATTTGTTATTGTCTACCCATCTGCTTCTTTATTTACCAGTTCTGAAAGTCACGGTGGCATCAGGTATTTTTATTGTATTTTTTAAAAACTGATTAATACCATTATTCTTTTTTTTTTTTTTTTTACTTAAGACACAGGTGCCCACAAACTTAAAAGATTGTACAGGACAAAAATCTACATCCCAGCAGTGCTGTGAAAGTACTGTGCTACTGCTGGAGTAAGTCTCAGACATCTCAATCTAGGGACAGGAAAATGCAGATTTCCAGTACACTTAACAAGAGGCTCTACTGGCAGCAATAAGAGACACACTTAGATGAGGAAGCATGGACTCCTTGGCAGAGTAGATGTCAACCACCATATAAAAGCAATACAGTAAATCACACTTTAAAAAGCATTAAGCAATATGTCCCAAACATGTTTCTTCTAAGATGGATGTGCCTAGTAAAAAATAAAAAGATGAAAAAAAAATAATCCATATTTTGCCAGATGAATAAAGTGTCTGCTTTTCAACTCAACTTCCTAACTGAAAAAAAATATTGCTTGACTATCACTTGTAGATATTTCTACAGTATCTTTCACTGTTATTTAATGGCCTTAGTCATTAACCAGTAAAGTGAAGTTGGATGCAAGAACACACACAAAAAACCCCATTAGCCAACACGTGCAGCAGCAGAAATAGTGCTACAATTATGCCTTAACTTCGGTAAGAGTCCAAGAAAAATATTTTCCCATCAGAGGACAGATTTAATCTTCTTGCTCTTCAATGCACTAACTCTCAATTCTGCTTTATTCCATCACATTTTGACCACTCTGAAGCATTCTGATTCTTCAGAGAAAGGATTAAACATCTACACTTATACTGTGCTTGCTTTTCCTCTGAACTCTAGGATTTATGATTCAGTTTCATATCCACAGATAGCAAATTATCTCCAAATGTTCACCAGTGAGTCACTATTAAGAACTACTGAACAAGGTCAATTGACAGTCTTTGATGTTTCCCCGTTATTTTAAAAGTTCCTTTTGAATGTTTTGAATTTGAGTCTAAAAATAAAGAAAAAAAAGAAGGTGTGTCATTATATGAGAGATTTATTTCCTCCTTTTGAACTTAAAACACTTCAGCAGATCTATGGCTCATCCAGGTCATGGCTCGCTCACAGATAAGCTACTAGCTCAAAGTAGCAAAAACTTTTACCCTTGAATATTTCACATCTTATCTTATTTTTGCAAAATTAGAAAGATTCAACTTCCAGTCTCATGAAACGGAGTTAGAAATATTTGCCAAAACAGGAGAAGTCACTTTGCTTCTGTAGTTAGTACTATGGAATCTGGATGATGCATCTGGGAACTCACTTTCTCATTTATTAATATAATAACCTATGTTGAGATGTAACCAAAACACTGTGTCTGGAGACATTATTTGCACTTACTTTCCAGTAACAAAAACTAAGGTGCTAAGAATGTCAGAAGGACCATAAACCTCTTTAAAGACTAAACTGCTAATAGTGAAAAAATTCAGTTAAAGCTATACAGTGTAATTAATTCAGAAATTATCTCATTTTTAGCCACCTCAATTTTCAAGTTCCTTTTCAATGTGATTACCACAACTTCGTCTGCACCTAATTAACACCAAACTCTGACTGCATTCTAGAAAAAACTATTAATGGCTATTCAAATGAGACGACAGATCTGCAGGTGTCTGTGTTTCAGTAGAGTTTAGCCCACAGCAGGGCTAGAAAGTAACAAACGTGGAAGAGGACTTGCTTTTCACAAACAGAATATACAGAGCAACTTCCTGACTGCACCTCCTGCTTGTGAACAACTGCTGTATACTTCCAGACTTCAAAATGGTTGAGAAAGCAGATTAATTCTTCCCTGCACTACTACTGTGGAAATTTTGATGGATGCCTATACACAGCATAACCTAAATCTCTGCTAGATCCTGCAGTACTCACATTCTTAATGCTGAAGAATAATTTCTGTGGAGTTACTGAGATTCCACAGCAAGTTTTAAACCCTTGCTGAAGAATCTTAGTTAAACCATCAGATCCAGCAAGCAGAAACAGATCATTACCCAAAGCAGTGGAACTCAGATTACATAGTACTATATTTAAACACAGCATCATTCAAACTTTTTTCCCCCTCAGTTAGCTAAAAATAAAGCAAATTCGATAGCTGATCTGTTGCTTTAAGACAGACATGAAACCTTAACCTGCTTTTTGTTTATTAACATACTTTCCAACAATATGATCACTGTGACACCTCCATAAACACAGTTTGTAGGGACCAGTATCAGAGAAAATAACATATTTTTTTAAACTTTTGGGACGGAAAGTTTGTTTTCCTGTCTCTTCTGCGACTCAACCCCCAGCCCAATGACGGCGGTGACTCACCCAGCGGCAAAAACGCGAGGCGGTTTCCAGCCATGGAGAGCTCATTGAGGCTCGGCAGCTGGCACAGGTGGCGGGGAACGTACCACAGGTGGTTTCGGTCTGCAGTCAGGTACTGCAGCGAGAGGCACATGTGCAGCCTTTCGGGTAAGGTCATCAAACGATTGGTTGAAATGTCCAGAGTCTGCAGCTCTCTCAGGTCTCCAACCTCTACAATCCAAACAGGAGGCATTGAGAATTATTAATAAAACTGTTTTCGCAAACAAGACCACTAAGAAATAACACATTACATAGCTTGCTGTTATTGAGGGGTTTTTGCATGAGCCCGAACACATGCAAATTCCAATTATTTTTTTTAAAAACATTTGAAGATGCAATGCTTATAACCACCTTATTTGAGATTCTCTTGCAATGAGAGTTACAAATACATGCATAGCACTTCTTGCTTAGTGACAGTCCTTCACCAAGCATGCTTAAGAACAACAGCTCTGTCTTTGTAATGCAATTCAAAAGACCTAGTTTGAATTGGAAAAGAGATTTCTTAATAACCTGTAAGTTACATTGTTATGTTATATTGGAGGAAGATATTAGCCTTAAGTTCTAACCTATAGTTGCAGTAATTACAGCTTCTAGAGACTTTCTTTTTTAACACTAAGAATTTTATAACTACATTTTGTGTTTTAAATAGCATTGTATATTTTTTTCTATGTAGGTACCAAATGAAGTTCTCAACTCTGCAAGATGTGATCACACGAGTGGCCTCACTTGTGCCACAGAGTGATTTCCTTGAGTCTGACCGACAAACAAATTAAGCAGCTCTACAGGTTCTCTCATTGTTTACTTAGTTACTCTTTTACAGTTACTCTACAAAGGGGATAGTTCTATAAATTACTTTCCCCAAACACAGGGAAACTGTAAACAGTTTTGCTTTGTTTTTAAACAATTTACAGCAATGGAACCAACTCATTAAGTGCTTGGTGCCCCTAATTCTTACTGCAGAACCAAATGTACTTTGCTCTTGGCTGAATGAAACCAGCTCCTGCATCTGATAGCTGCTAAAACAAGAGATTCACCAGAATTTTCTACACTGAAAACACCAGAGAAACTACACAATCCACAATCGGCACAATTTAGAGCTCTATCACACAGATTTTTCTTAAAGATATAAAGAGGGCAACACTGTTTAAGTTAAAGCTGAACAGAACCTGTTCAGCCCTTAAGCTCTCTCTGCAGCAAGAGCTAGAAAATTTGCTATTCCCTGAGCTCTGGGGTAGCACCTTGTACACCACACCCAAAGATGAAAACAAAACACTGGGTTAATTTCAAGTTGAAGTTGACCTTGGGAAAAACTGCTATAAAATGTTACTTTCAAGACTGAAAACATGCAAAGGGAAAAAAGGGAAGTTATAATTCATAATTAGAGATGTTCACAAAAGTACTAATTAAATAAAATGTCCATGCACATTTAAAAGGAGTTTCTGCTCGCTGCAGACAATCCCAGTGTAAACTACAATAAAGAATCAGCAACATAGTATATGCATCCTTTTATAGAATATTACTGACAGAAGCAGCTGCTGTACACAGATGACCACATTCTTCACACCTTTTAGTTTTGATGTCAACAGGAATCGCAAGCTTTATTTTTAAAGGTTTTGTTTTACTACAAGGTTGAAAATGAATGGCAAAAGCAAAATAATCACTACTAAACAGCAAAAGGCTACTGTGCAAAAGAACTGCAGTAGGATTCGTTTTTAAAGAGTTTTATATTCATCACAAACAAAGCCATATGCTTGAAAACAGTGACAGGAAAAGAGCCACCTACATTCAGCCAAACCACTGACCACATGCAGTCAATAATAGGCCTCGCTATTTTCATGCAGTAACCTTTTACTCTGCCACTAAAAACAGTTTTCTAATTCAGTTTTAGGTCCTAAATCCCATAAATGTTACGGTTGGCAAAGCTGGCAGAGTTTCAAAGGCATTGCTAGAATGATATGTTTCAAATCTAAGAGGAAATAAAAGTATTCTCACTTGATCCTTCATCCAAAAAACACATACTTGCCCAAAACTTCATCCTCTCTACCTCCATCTTCCAATGCATACCAGATGTAAACATCCACTTTCAACGTACAGTGCCATATGTTACAAAAACACCCACCGACTCATGATGAAGTCAAAAAGTAAACCGAACCATGTAAAGTGCCATCAGGTTAAAGATACAGCCCCCAGACTCCCCAGCATGGCACTCAAGTCTAATTTTGATGAACATGCTCAGACATTTACTAACGACACTAAATTGGCTGCAGTCTCATTAAGGCAAAGGAAAACAATACAGGGGAATAACACAAAATATAAACAGCCCATTAATAAGTTTTCCAAGCTTTCAGTTACCAAATACTATTATCCATGCTTTAAAAATCTTGCAACAGAAATACTGACGGATGCCTTGCCTAACAAACACAGTGAAAGACTCACAGATCTCTCTCTTGCTCTCACCTCATCAAGCACTGTGATACGTATGAGAGCTGGACTTTGGAAATTTCAGGCAGACACAGAAAATAAAATAGCTATTTCCAAAATAAAAACAACTGATGAAGAAGAGACTTTAATAAAGAGATTTGCACCCTCCCTCAGGTTAAGAAAGAGACAAGCGTTATACGGCACCATTAAACCACATTGAGGAGTTTCAATTACATTTAAATGAAATTCATAAATGTGTAATTTAAAATTTATATTAGCTCTGGGATTAACACTATCAAGATCAACATGGCAGAGCACTGAACCCCATTTTGATATCAGAAGCCAGAAAAAATCCTCAGTAGCTTTGCTAAACCTGTAGCTCAGAAAGACTCGAGTCCAAACACAAAGCTCTTGTCCGATTCTTTAAACCCAAGTGTTTTGGCCGTGTCCACACACATGGATAACTCCCTTCACATATAGATGGGCAATTCCAAGGCTTGGCCATATGGTGCAGATGTGTTCGTGGTGCAGCACGCACAAAGTGACTGACAGACTGTAAATCCACACACTACCTCACCTCACAGAGACTAAAACACAGACTCACACCCAGTCCTGCCTACAGCCTTCTGAAGGGGATCTCAGTGACACGGACGTACACATAAATACTTCAGACTGTATTCTCAAACTGCCAGCACTGGAGTAATTAATTCATCTTTTTCATCCTTGATAATATGAAGATTCAGAAGTGATTGCTGTGACTCCAAAAAGCAGCCTTTGCATTCATGGTGAAAGCTTTCCCAGCCACTTGCAGAAAGGGACAAGTGAACTGTCACCATCTGCATTTGGGTTTTCAAAAGATAAGCTGTGAAATAGCTTTGTCTCTTAACACAAAGAGGAAAGAAACATCAGCGTACCTTGTTTTGAGAAAGAAAAAAAAATAATGAAACCTTGAAAGAATTTCAGGACATTTCCAAAATTACTGACCTTCTGACAAAACTTCCTGTATTTGTACAAGCATACCTAGCATCAGGTTTAGAAGAAAAAAAAGTCTGACTGAAATGGTTTAAGTGACAGTTTTTAATATTGATTTCCATGGTTTTACATGAAGAAAAAAACCATCTGGAAGTAAGCTGCCTATACAACATATCATAATTCCCAAAGGCAATTCAAACTTCCATAACCTTCTGAGGGTACAGGCTTCACCAGCTGCATAACTCAAAAATAACCTCCAGTTTTCTTTACATTTCAAGAGCAATCCCACCTTTCCCTGTTGGGCCATAACCCAAAATTTCATCCAAAGCTATATGAAACACATTCACAATTGGATTTGAGTGTATGGAAGGCATGGATTTACTTTAAACCAAATGCTATCTGCATCTCTGCATCCAAGTCAAGGAAAAATGGGGACAGGAAAGGGCTACGGACCTACCTGCATGAGAATGCACCTCAAAGCAGGATATTAAGAGAAAGCAGAGAACCTACAAGGAATGGAAAAAGGGACTGATCAGCAAAGGGAGCTGCACTTCCAGGTCAGGCTGCAGAAATGAAATGAAAACTGCCAGGAAAATGGGAACTCGCTGAAAAACAAAAGGTTTCTCAAGAAATGGAGAACTGGTGTCAACATGGGGTAGAAATTAGGAGGACAGACCAAATACTAAATTAGCTTTTTGCATCATTTTTTCCTGTAAGAATAATGCCGCATATGAGGACATAGACAGAATAGCTCATGGGAACAAGGACAAAGCACTGAAAATTGCCACATCCATTACTAAAATGAAATGAGACTGCTTAAAAAAATTTCAGCATACTGAAAAAATGGGTTATATATCAAAATTGCAGACTCAGGCACGAGGATTCTCAATGAACAGGACACTTCCTGGGACAGCAGCCTAGGGTTGGAGAAGAAGTGGAGAGCCTGTGTTCAAAAAAGCCCTGAACACGTGAACTCGGTGCTTCTCAGTATCTTGTAACAACTGTCCTAGGGGAAGTGCAACCAAGAGTAACCAATGACTGGAGCATACATGGAAAGCAGAATTAAAATGCAACCTGGATCTTTCCAAATACAAATCACGTTATATTGGCTTATCTTTCTTTGATGAAATTTCTTAGTTATTAGTAACACATGAGTATCACATCCCATGGCAAATTATTGGGATGGGGAAAACATGACTAGTGGTGGTGTTCCTCAAGGTTCTACTTCATTAAGAATTTTAATTTTCCACCCTGGTAAAAAAAATACTCGGTTTTGGGTTGCTGTCAACTTTCTCTTGCCTATCCTGGTGTCTAAGAAGTTGGTTGCTTCAGGAAAGGAAAGGTGCTAGGAGTGGCTACTATCCTTCACCCTGAATACCATTTTAATCCATTTCCATGAATGTGAGTACGAGAGGCATTTTTCTATCACACCTATAAAACCATGTAACAGTGAGGAAAAGCTTGTGGAAGTCTTTCATACTTAAAAAGGTTATCGCCTGTCCCATTAGAAAAAAATGCGAGTCTGCGAATTTGAATTCTGATATTATTATCAGTTTAAAACTGTGTTGGCCAGGAAATGTAAGTTTAAATCACTATGAGCTCGAGGGAAAGATCTCCTTTAGATCTGCTCTGGGATGTCCTCTGGAGGACTTAAATAGATTTTAAGATGGTTAAAACAAATTAAATAGCCTATTATATTACATTACATTTACTGTCCTACCACACAGCTCACATTTCATAGCCTATAAAAATTAAATTTTCCAGCACAAATTGGCACTTATGATAGACCTGTGCCATCTTCAAACAAGGAAGTTCGACCATAGCTGAAAATTGGTATCATTAGATTTAAGGACAAAGAAAAAGGGAGGCAAATTGAATCACATTTACATTTTGACACTGCTGTATGAAGATCTTTTACTATATTGGTAGTGAGAGAGCTTGAAAACGTTCTGTTTCTCAAGCCTAACAGGCATGAAGATGATTTTTCCCTTGTATTTTCCTCAGGTAGGCTAATATTTGCTCAATATTTTAAGAAAAATAAAGAAGAGGGACTGGAAGAGACCTTGTGATACTGCAGAAACTATTTTATGAATAACCTGTTTTTAAATAAGGTGTTGAATAAAAATTCAAACTGATAAAAAAAAAATCTATAAAAAAGCGCCTCTATCCCAGTTGATCAAACTTCAATCTGTTACTTTTAAAGCAATACTTATGGCTGCATTTCACACAAAATATCCTGGCTGGAAAGAACAGGGGAAAAGATCTTTTTTCTGTGCCAGGATTGTGTTTGTGAATGAACACAGATGTGTAAGTAACAGTCAAATCAAATTTAGTACCAAAGCCTATTTGGTACTATCATTCACAAGCAAAGGTGAGAAAAGTGGCTTTCTTAAGTCCAATCTTGTTAAACAGTAATTTTAATTGAGCTAAGAGCAGCTGAAAACAGACATCAGGCATGAGAGTCTCATTAAGTCAAACTCTTCTAAAGGTCAGGGGTTCCCTATATTTCACCACAAATAAATTTAAGTTAACCAAACTGGCAGCCTTCTGTATTTCATGGTCCAATGCTCTGTGCTTTCCTCAGCATCAGCACTGAAACTCCAGACAGAGAGCACAGATGCAGAGTGGTTATAAGGTCGTGCTCCATATTTCCCTTCAATGCAGGTTTGGAATTCCATTTTCTTCCAGAATTTGACGGTCCCAATAAGAACAGCTACAACAAATCAGATGATAAAAATACCCAAAATTAACATACGTGAGTAAATGGCAAAAGATGGGTGAAAGGGCAATAGGGATAGGGAGGAAAAAAATTGTTTGCACAAAGGTAACTCAAGGCCATGAAATCATCAGGTTTGCTGTTTGTTTGGTTTGGGGTTTTTGGTTTGTTTTGGTTTTTTTTAGAAGACAACCTATCCTTTCATTTTGTTCAGTGCACTCTGCCTAGTACTTCACTGCCCCACAGCAAGGTACTATAACTACACAAATAACTAATAGCTGTGAAGTTACTATGTCAGTATTATTCAATGGTTTTATTAAATGATAACCCAAAATTTGGACAGAGGGACCAAAATGAAGTGTGAAGAGACAGAACGGTACTTTGTCAAGTATATTGCACGAAAAATTCTGCTAGCACCTTAGAGAAGTCTCTTATTTAGGAAGTGCTGTGTTTTTGCTGTTGTCTTTCCTTTGAGGAGCAGCTGGTTTTTCCTTTTTCTGGGTGTTCCTGGGTGGTATGAACACAAACAAATGTGACATGAATAAAGCATGAGACTTGTTACGTTTCTTTTGTTTTGTTTATATCTTACCATCTTCACTGCTGCACATCATCTCCAATTCCCTGTGCACTAATAACACTACATGGAAAGAGGAGGGAAAGCCTTCCAGAAAAACTTGGTGCATAAAGTTGAGTTAATTATTTCAACTTAAGATGCCAGCCAGCTAGAAATGGCTACTAAAGTACCCTGCTTTGATTAAGCACAGCAAGGCAGTAATTGTCTAAAATGAAGGTGAACAAAATGAGTATCGTAAAGAGAGATTAAGGATAGCTCAGGAAGCCACAGAGACAGGGCCAGTCTTGGCTGTAAGTTCTAGGACAGCATTCTCCTTTCTTCTTGAAAGGAAAAGCTTCAGATCAACACAACGGCCGGGTCCTCTGGCAGATTAGCAGCTCCCAACCTGTTACCACACTGGTGTCTAAATAATCCAAGCAAAGACCAAGCTGTTGTGACTGTTGCTATCAACTGTTTCCAACCAACTGGAAACACACACATCTTTCTTCCGTTCCTTGAGGTTACTGGGAGTCTTTTTTTTTTTTCCTTTCTCTCCAAGAAGTAACTAAATGCTTAACAAAAATAATAGGTCGAGGTTAGATTTTTATCTTTCTGTGCAAAAGTATTACACTACATCAAGACAAGTTATGCTCACTTATCTTACTACTGGGAGATACCAAAGACACTCAGTCTCCATAACAAAAAAATGCAGCTACAAATTTGAGTGGGATGAGGCAAAGGAAAAGAATCAAAGGAAAATGCTTAGTTTCGTACCATGCTTACAGTAGTGGAGTGACCATAGTTGTTTTTCAAAGGAATGCTAATGGATGGGATTGTCTTAACTGAAGTCTTATGAAAATAACAAGTTCTTCCTGGCCACTGGAAGTTACTACAAATTGCAACAGTAATTACAGGGGAGGGATTAGCTAGACGTTCACAGGAAATATTCCCACTATAACAGAGGTGCATCTTTCTCTAACGTAAACTATGGGTTCAGATGACCCTTTCTAGCAGCAGTAACAGGAGCTTCTCTTGCTCCTCCTCACTTGCCCACAGTATCTGTGTGGCCTCCTAGCAGAACGGCTAATTCACCACTTGGGAAGGGCAGGCAGGAGGTACTAAAATGATGCTGCTACTACAGAGAAAACGGTATGGACCAGCCACTAACAGTGGCTAAGATTACCACCCAAAAGCCATCCGACTTCAAGCAACACTTGCAAGTGTCCTCATTTTCAAAATGCTGAGAGCAACTGCAAGTCTTATCTTAACCAGTGGAAGATGCTGCTGTTTAGTGTTTCAAATCAGCACAAAGCAGACAAGCAAGGCTTGCAATTAAAGTCCAAACTCCCCATTTGGTCATTCTGAATTGCATTCCTTTAGCTACACAAATAAGTAGTCTTGATCCATAAAGCTCTCAAACAAAATAATTACCAACTGGAGTACACTTGCAGTTGCTCAGTATCAAAGCCTTCCATAAAGAATGACAATTTAATGCAGATTTGGACAATACTAAGTTAAACACGGGTCTTTATTTTAAATACCACTGCAATAAAATTAAGATAATGGAGATACAGGTATCAAACTCTGTGTGTGACATGAACCACAGGAAAGTTAATCTCAGACAATACCTCCAGTTCTACACATTCACTTTAAAGACTTTTTCCATTTAGATTTAGTGTCAGTAAATGATGCATTTTATTTTGCCTCAATTTATTTAGTAGACTAGCTGAGTGAAAACAAGGATGTCAATAATAAGTACTATTTTAACTCTCTCACGATGTATGTATCAAAGAAAATTGTATTTGGTCAGCAAGGTAAAAATGGAAATCAATACATTGTAAAATTCCTCTGTTGCAGAGCACTAACAATTTGTGTTTGTTCGCTTTCAAAGACTGAATTACTTTGTTCTCCAAGCTTCCCTGAGCACTCAACTCCTACTAGTAAATTGCATTTGCTTAATGCACAAGTAAAATCAACTACCCGTTAATATAGCTAATCGCCATACATAAGTTACAGAGAGCG
>NW_010167929.1:0-22566 GCF_000695765.1 Mesitornis unicolor | reverse complement strand
AAGAAAAAACAACAAGAGAACCAAAAGAGACAAAAGTACATTCACAGGTACCTTCACAAATAAAGAATTTAAAGGGAAAACAAATCAACTTTTAGCATCCAAACCTAAAAATTACAAGAACTAAGCTTCAAGACCAAATTTCTTCCTGACAGATTTTAATTTGGTGCAACAAAAAAGAATCTCAAAAACTTCAAAAAGTAGGAATCTTTTTCATGTAAAATGAGTAACAAATTATTTGAGCAGTTCAGTTAACAGGTGATTTTCTTCCAAAATCTAAATAACTGGATAGGCTCCATGATCTAACAGCAACTGTATTTGATGAACAAGTTTGCAGCCATGTGCAGATACACACTACTTTATAAACTTAAAAAAACCCCCAACTTTTACTAACCTCATTATTATAGTGGTGAAGGATACAATGAACTGCAGTTTTCACCATTTATTTGTTTATTTATTTTAAAACAATGTCAGCAAAGACAGTAAGCATCGACACAATCTTCCTGAAAAGCTGTGTGCTTGTATGGCTTACTTTGTCTTTGCTTAGAACCCTCCTGAAATAAGGCAGTGCAGCAAACCAAATTTAGAGCCTTTTGCCAGCACAGCAAGCTGAAATCGGGAATGCATTTCTAATGTAAACCTGGAATTTGCAAAGCTGTTACTACTACAATTTCCTTTTTCACACATTTACAAACCGATGAAAATTTTCAGAAAATAATAAAAAAGCCCCACAGTGCAATATCTGTTCAAAGCTGAGGTTCTTTGAAAGCCTGACTAAACGCTATAGAACAGATTGTCTGTATTAAAGACGTTTTCGTACTACAGAAACACAAACACCATTCGTATATGAAACACATCTTACTCAGCATCCATCCAACTCTCCATCTCGGAGCTTTAGGCTCAGCGTGGTCAATACACATCTGTCTTCACCCATGTGAACAGCGATTGGCAAATGTTTATGAGAGAGGCCCTGAGCATCTTAAAACCCCTTTCAGTTTTGTTTTCGCATAACAGTTCTCAAAAGAAGGACTTTTACAAGTATTTTAAAGAGCATCTGTTCTGAAGTTTCAAAAGGGAACTTCATCTGTATCACATGTGCCTTGAACCAGGCAATCGGTGAAGTCAGATCTTTACTATCAGAATCATCAGCAGAAGAATTCAGTGCTGGCAGATGGTTACAACCCAACTTTTTCTAAAATTTCATTACTTAGGAAGCTAGTCTGATGGTAGGCACTGTGTGATCACTCAAGCCCAGTTTAATTTCTCAGAATATGTTAACTCTCAATAATTAGTGATGATTTTTAGAAGAACAAACAGTCAAAGGGAAGCGGCTTACTAGAAGTCCCATATTCTTCTTCTCATAGCATAAAGACAGGCCAATACATGCATTGCACAAGGAGGAGAATCTGCCTCATGGCAGCCCCAAGCGATGCTGCTCAGAACGTGACTGTTGCCAGCCAAAACATGGAAAACCCCCTGCAACAAATTCCAAAGAGGAGGCTTTGCTGTGCTCTCAGTAGAGGATTCAGCATCCTGAAGTTAATGTTTTTTAAAGTACAAAAGCAAACATCCCTCCCCTGATATCTTAACACAGATCCAAGCATTCTATCGTAATAAACACAACAGTGATTACAGTCGTTTTCAACAGTACTGAAGGCAGCTGTACAGCACATCAGCCACACAAAGCCATGAAGCATTGTACCTTCTCAGTTACGAACATTATCAGAGATGCCACCAAGATTTTGGTGAGTGGGAGGGGATTTGCCAGAGCTGGGAATGGAGTAATGCTCTGTAGAGGTTTAGAGCCAGACAGGCAGCTAGGAATGGTAGTTTTTATAGTCTATGGCTTTTCAGATATATTTACATAACTAACACCTTCAAACAGAGTAAGACTACAAGAAGGAAGTACATACCTACAAAATTAAATTCCTGGTAGTCTGCTTTTCTACATCTTAGATTCAGTTCCACAGGAATAAGACTGACAAAAGCAACCAAAGATCCTGCACTTCTCCTTCCTCTCCTCTGCTATGCAGTCAATAAACTCCCAAAAAACACCACAAATGGAATAATTGTGGCCAATTCCAGAGTTATATTTTTTCTGTGGCATAATAACTGTGTCACAATGAGTCCTCTCCATAAATCTCAAACCCAAGTTTTCAAACAATCAAAACATAAAAAGCAAATAATTCTATTTGACCTTCATTATTTAGGTCTGTGTGCCAGGTCTAATCAGTTCTCACAAGCACATTCCACTTTTTAAAAACAGACTGTAGAAATACATTTTTCAAACTAAAAGGAACAGAAAGCATTGTTTTGATGCTACAGCCTGAAGCCCTTTATCCGAGTTTTTTTAAAGTATACTTTATCAGTGATCAAAGCAGCAATGACAACTTAATGTTCTTTAAAGTTATGTATTGCTGCATAAACTTCCCACTTTTGTCCTGTGGCCTCGGGCTCAGCGTGTCATTGGGAGAATATTCAAAGGTCAAGAGACTTTCTTGCAGAAGCCCTCAGTTCCCGAGTGGCAGCTCTAAGGACTGCTGGATCAGGACAGATCAATTCCACCAGGGCTCTGTTCTCATTTACCCCAGAAAATTCAGGTTGTCATTGCTTTTGTCAGATGTTTCAAAGACTACTTTGTACATCACTGTATGAACTATCTGTATGTGGTAGCAGCATTTCTGCATTACCTTATTATTAATTTCATTATCATCTAAACACATCTTCTCACTCTAGTACTGAAATCAATATTACATTGTAAATTCCTTTCAAGTACTAATTTTGCATATGCCCTGTGACTGGCTGACTTTTTAAAGCAAAGTTTGGAAGTTATTTGGACATGCAAGACTTTTTTCTTAAATCTGTATTTTAACATTCACTGAGAAATCTCAGAGTTTACTAGAAAAATATTATGCAATTTTATATTCAATGAACTGTGTTGAAATGAGTTGTACTCACGACTCCTGATTTAATAAAAAGGCAAAAGAACATGCAATATAAGCACCATGCTTCTACGGTTATTTTTAAGAACTCCAACACCTCAATAAATTTTTAAGCTTCAGTTGAATGCTTGTCACGACTACTTAAAGCACTCTCAACATTTTCAAAATTCCTGTCTACCCCCCACAGACAGGAGAAAAACCCCTGGAGAAACAAGGCTTACAAGGACTCCAGAAATCAAGGATTCAAGAGGCAGTACCAAATCTCTTCACAATAGAGAATCCAGTTAAATCTGCTCCCAAACTCTCAGGAATGCACGAATCGTCCAAGTACCTCTGCGTTAGAAGCAGCACTCAAACGCCTTTATCTTGGCACAACTGCTTTATCTCCTACCTAAAATCCCTAGAGGGCAACGGCTACCAGGGGGAAAGCCCATGGCCCAGAGCTTAGAAATCATACATGTTCCTGCAAAGATTTTCACAGATGGAGTATGGCAAAGCCAGAAGCACAACAGGCTTGAGAGCACCACTGGTAATAATTAGGTTGGCTCCATCCTGATTTCACCTACACCTCTCCAGGTTTCTTCCTAACTCTCTTTCAGGAGGCCAGATTCTGCCAGTTCAATGCATGGTAACTTCCACAAGGATCTCACAGGGATTAGTAGGGAACAAATGGAAACATTGGCCTATTCTTAGAAATGAGTTTGAAAGCACTAAAAACCTAAATATCTGGGATTTCAAAGCTTCAGATGAAATAAAAAATGAAAATAAAATATCGAGCAACAGCAGGTCACAGGCAATCTTGCACTGACAGAGCTTTACCTTCTAAAATCTTGTTTGTTCTACAATATAATAAAAAAGTATTTTAGTGACTGGAACTCAAGTGGTATCATCCTGAGATGTCTCTTTGCAGACACGTGATGCCACCATAACTTTCCCTAAGATTGTGCAGCCAGTGAGACTTACTCCATGAAAAGAGAACATTTACAGGTCAGTCTGCCCAGATCATATGAAAAATTAAAATAAGACAGTCTGAAATGCTGATGTACAGCACCCTGCTCTCAGACACTCTTGGTTCTATTAATGAACTCAGTAATTACAGGAGCACACTGCTCATGTTTGAAATACAAGCCTTAGCCAGGCAGAGATTTTTCAGATTAAAGCATCACCAAAACCAAAGTAAAGACCTAAGAAAAAGTGTGATTGATCCAAAAATCATTATCATCTTGCTAAAATGCATGACAAAGAAAAGAATTTAAATCTGCAAAGTTACAATTTTAAGCAACTTTTAAATATTGTAAAACTGGTATTAGAAATCATTTGATCATAAGGCTTTTGCTTCAATAGGATTTTTGCCTTCAATTTATTGACCTGAAATGCCAGTTTTACTCTATCCCTAATCACTTTTCTAGATACATAATGACCACAGAAGTTGTTTTAACATCTGTGTTTTATAAAATTGCAAGTACTTGGAAATAATGAAGCACTGAGCCATATCACAAGTTCTTTTTTTAACTAAAAACATGCTCATTAAAACAGCTTAATTCCAAATACTTTTTCCAGTGATTGCGCTGAATTACAACAGCAAAATTTAAGAAGGAATTTTCTAGTCCAATAAGCCTAGCACACAAAGCAGTATTTGAATCCATAATTTAAATGTTACCATGAAAGACACTGATGGCTTCTTCCAACTGTTTCCTATTAGTTTTCAGACTCAGGAATTACAACACATACATACTGAGCACATGCATTTTTGAGAACCTGCTGTGCAGCACCATGAGGAATACCACAGGCCATTGTTGAAAGACATCGTTTTGTTGGGTTTTTTGTCTCTTAACGTCATTTCTGCTACAGTTACGGGAAATATTTCAGTTCCAGTATGCCCAACAGAAGCCTATCTGGAAGAAGTGTTGGAACAAAAGCATACATTAGCACAACATTTTAAGCTTAAAATACAGCTCTTGAATTTTTCTGACTGTATGTTTATGCTACTATTTTTGCTACCAGCATGCACTGACATTATGAACCTTCCATGGCATAGTAAAAAATGTTGCATGATACTAACAACGGTACTTTTAGAAGCCCCTCAATGGCAAGGCGCAAGTAGAAAAAAGTAACTGTAAGAAGGGCTAAGCAGACAAATAGAGAATATTGAGCAGCTCTGTATACACAGATGACTCATTCTGACACAGCATGCAGGTGAGGGTATACAGGAAAAACCTCAGTGAATGACAATTTCCAGAAATTTAATGGATTTATTTTTTTTAATTCTGTCTTCACTTCCCTCCCAATAAATTTAAAGCACTCAGAAGTACTAGTAGTCCTCCTGAGAACTTACCCCAAATCAAATGTTTGAGCAAGGCAGACTCTGTTACAAAATCTCACACAAGCAACATCCTTTCATTCAACAGGTACCACTCTGTTCGGAGATCCACAAAAGCCAATCTAAGGAATTCCACTTGTACAATATACCCCTGCGCTTTGGTCACCTCTGTTCAGGTCACAAAGTCCAGTGACAGCCACGAACCATCCACGTTGCCATTTTGTTCCTAACTCTGAAGAGATCACTGCTGTAATTTCCTAAGGGAATTTTTTCTTAGACAGGTCTGTATTGGAGCTTATACAAAACCAAAATATGTAAAAATCTTTTTCTCCTAGAAACCCAAAGAATGTTTTAAAGATACTATCAGGTATCTTACTCTACTTCTACATTACTGAAGCCTTACCAATCCTGATGTGAAAAAACAACACAGTAACAGGCAAGTGGGATATGTCTGGCATTGATTTAGGTTAAAAAAAAATACTTCTTCTTGTTGAACATAAGAGCTAATGTAAACCTTTGTACATTGACTCTTGGCTTTATACAGTACAATGAATCTAGAAATTAATTATCAAACAGAGCATGTATTTTACAGATGTGTGCAAAGAAAACCTTATTTGTAATAATTAGGCATCAGTCTGCTTCAAGGAAAACAATGTATTATGATAATAATTACAAGAGGTTTTTATTTCAGAGTTCAGGCTCCTTTAAATAGTCACATACTTACAGAGCGCAAAGCTCACGTAACCTAATCTATGTTTTCCTCAAATCCCCACAAGTCCATTTACTTAAAAACACCACACTCCTGGATGGGTGCCTGGCGTACCAAACCTGTCCCGTCGTGCATATTTTTATACTTGTTACTAAATTAGGAAAGCAGAGTGGACTAAGGTTATGCCAACTCTGAAAAAAGCACAGGGGCTGCATCAGTTTGTGCCTTTTTTTAATAATGATTGGGACTCTAAAAGCAAATTTGAACTTTATTAAGTATCAAAGCAATCTATCCTCATAAGAGACAGTAATAAAAGCAGAAGGTAAATATAGAAGGGAAGAAAAAAAGTCAATTTTTTTGCTCTCCATTTTGAAGGCTGTAAATCAAAATATGGAAAGCAAGTTTTAAAAAAAAAATTAGTTAAGACTGCGTATTTTAATGCCAGGGTCTAGAAAAAGAATAGAATTATTGGCATGCTGTACCCATGACCACTGGAAATCTACTGTGAAAAGGAAGTAAGGAAGAAGTTGTTTTTATATGCCTTTAATTAAGATTTACTGAAATACGTTATATTGAGCTCTATTCAGAATTACTAAGTTGGATATTCAAGAAGTCTTTACCAGTGAAATACCACTATGAATAGTAAATACAGATACTGTACTTTATGGCAACTTTAAAAAAAAGTGAGAAAAATGAATATGCAGTTCTCATGTCTCAAAGTTTCTCTTGCCCTCAAATTCCTAAGCAAAACAGACTTAGCAATAATCAGTTAACACTGAGGGTTACTTTATAAATAGAAAAAGCAGTAATCAACAATTACAGTTTGATTTATCATTTTAATAACGGCTGAGCCCTTCTTGCCATTACTTCTTGTCTGAAGTTACCTGTGCAAGAGACAGTGATGTAGTATTTATCTGTACGCTACATTTTTCAAAATTCATCTCCATGAACTCTTACAGCCTTCTGGAAGCACAAGCTGTTTCAGTTATAAAAACACACTGATCTTACCGCTATTAATTTCCTATTAACATGGAAGGTTACTAATTATGAAGAGATAATTATTAATTTCCTAATAACGGGTGGGAAGACTCAATCCTCCCCAATATTAAATATGAAAAACCTCAAAAAGGTGTGGTCTTAGAAATGGAATGGGAACACCCAAGTGCTATTTCTGGCTAACACTGACTCCTGCTGTGGCCTGGAGCAAATCACTTCTGTTAAAAACACTTTTTTCCATTTTGTAAAATGAGGATAACACTCCCTTATCAGCTTCACAGGATCTTTCTCAAATGCTTTGAAGATGAAGTTTTATAAGCCTACAAATGTATTTTAATGAGGCTTAAACTGAATGTATTTCTAAAACAATTTGCTTTAAAAAGGAAAAGGATTTGAACAGAAATGAAATGAAGAATATATGCGCTATTAACTTCCCCTAAACATTGTTGCAGTTTGCACTTTAAAAACATCAAAGGCAGACGAATAAATTTTCCTTCAAATTCTACCTCAATGAAGCAAACTGGCAACAAGTGGAAGGAAGAAGCAGAAGTCCCAAGAGACACCATGGAAATGGCAATTTGAAATGGAAGCCACGCATTTCCTTATATGGGGAAAAAAGGGCATTTGTAAACCTGCTTTTGACTCTTGCAGAGATCTGAACCCCTTCTGCAACAGCAGCTCTGTGGCTCCCCAGTCACCTGCACTTTCACTTTACAGATTAAAGAAATAGCATCACACACTTTACAGATATATTTTTCCCCTTCTGACAGGGAACTTTGCCAAAAGATGGGCTGGGATCATAAACCATACCCTATTCTTTGTTTAATTACTTAGCTTTTGCTCTTGGCTTGGCAAAACATGAAGCTTTTCATTTTAGTAAATCTATAATTAACTTCAACATGTGCTAAGTAAACATAGCCTCATTTTTAATTAAATCTTAGATCAAGATGCTGCAACTTGCCATTTCTAGAAGTATTTCTCAAGTAATGTGCAATAAAAAAACTCTAATCCTTGTCAAATAAGAAACTTAAGTCCAACTTTGAGTATAACTCGCCTTCTTTTATATCATCGGTTTTCTAAATGTGCATTCACTAACTACAACACCAGAATGTAAACCTAAGGAGCCATCACTTCACATCAAAAGCCAAACCAAGGCTTAAGTCAAATCAAATCTAATTGGCAACACAGCAAAACTGAGAAATAACCTCGGCTTTGAGCTCCTGAGGAATAATTTAACCAGTACATCTCACTGGATTATTTTTTTTTTGCAAATGATGCAATAATTCTTACACAAAGAGAAAATAAATACCATTTCTCAAGAATGAAAGGAGCTGAAATATCATATGCATTATAAACATCAGAAACAAAGGGTAACTTACAAATTATTCATAAATGAGAAAATTCAGAAAATTTAATTCTGACAGCACATTCATACAGGACTAACTCTACAAATCCCAATATCAATATCAATTCTTCAAATAAAGAGAAATCTCCAAAATAAAATAAAGACAAGCTACTATGAAAATGTAATATGAACTCTAAGTCAAGCTTATACATGAACAAATGCAGTAATGTGAAATAATAACCATATTTTGTTTATGCTGTAACTCTTAAGCATATTTCAAATAAGATCTCCAGCATTAAATATTTCCAAATGGCCCTCAAGAATTTTGATTATTTAAGTGCTATAGTTCAATAGTAGAAAATGTCACAAAACTTTACTTCATTTCCAAGAATTACATATACCCATTGGGAAATAAAAGAACCAACAAATTGTTAAAGACAGAAACTACAAGATTTACAGTTTGCAGAACACAAAATTGCAGAGCATTTAATTTAAGTTTACCTTAGTCATCTTTCAACAATTCTCACAACTGTTTAATGATGCGTGATGGAAGTCTCTGTTTCAGTCGTAGTGCACAATTAAACAAGGTGCCTCAAGGCCAAAATATGTGATCTTATCCATGGGTGACACTGATTTGGTAGTGTTTGCTAAGCACAAAGGTAGGATTATCACATAGACTACAAAAGTGCCACAGCATCGAAAGTGCTTTCTGATCTCCAAGGAACACAATTTCCTTGCTTCACCTAATGCCCTTTTTCCTTCATGAGTAAACCAAGGCTTAGGTATTCACGCTGTCTGCATGTATTTTCATCATCCTCCCCCACCTCCTCCCTCAAAGTAATGTTTTAAAACCAGCTGGACAATCATGAGCCAACCTAAGAGAGGTCGTCATCATTAAATTATCCTAAGTTTTATGAAAACAGGTACTTAGAGGTTAAGATGTTGTCCATCACATTAAGGGTAAGAGACAGCAGAGGCTCAATCTTTATTAGAGTCTGAACGTCTACAATGTGACTGAAGACATAAATCTTTATACGGCTTCATTAAGAATACTATTTAAATTGTTATAAAATTAGAGTTATGCTAGATTACTGTAAGGCAAATCTTAAACCTTATTGGTTTAAGGCAAATCTTAAACCTATATTGGTAGCTACCAATATAATTGAGAATAAAATAATTAATCAAAACCCAGAGCTTTGCTCTATTCTTTCAATTGTTGAACATAAATGTCATTTCCAAAATCAAATATTTTATTATTAAGTCATATTTGAAATCTTCACAATTTTACAAAGGAAAACTACAACAATATGCTTGAAAGCCTTCTTGGAGAAGTGTCATGTTTAGGAAGCACTCAGTGCAGTAGATTAACTCTCCAGTGCACCAACTCTACAGTGCTAAGTGAAAAACTAATCTTGCTGGGCCTGATAACACCCCAGCTGTACGACATCCAGTCACGTCAATAGTGACAGCATCAGAACAGACGGGATTAGTAATGATAGCGTTAATGGCATACGTAGAATCTGATGGTAGACTACCAGCAAAACAGAAAGACCAGACATCACTGGATTCTCCCATTCAAAAGTAGGCAAGAGTAGCGTTATTTCTAAGTGTGCAAAATTTTCATGCACACAAAACTAAACGCACTTAGGGACAATGCTCGGTACCAAATTTTGTAAACTTCAGGAGAAATTAAATGCAGCATGACTATGCAGCAGATACCAGTTCCTAATCAAATGTGGTAGACTTGAAATCTACTCTTCAGTAATGTAAATTATTCTTTTGAAAGTCTTTTCCTGAACCTTTTTAAGTTAATGTGTGAAGTTTTGCAGAAAACGTGTCACTTTTTCTTTGAACAAGTCTTTCTTTCATGGTACAGCACCATAAGGTAAATTATCTTTGAGGAACATAAAGCACACTCAAGTCACTCCTTTCTTTTGAATGTAGGACATCTGAAAATTGATGGAAATTTTATTGGCCTTGGGTCATACTGTTTAACAGGTTTATCTAATTTCATTCCAGAGCATTTACATAGTCATATATTTTTTTTTCCTTTCAAATCTTAATCATCCTTTGACTTGTTCCTAAGTTTATTATGCCTAGGAAAGTACAAGGAAAGGACAGCTAGATTTCTGCACCCAATACTTCAAGGAGTAACTGCAATATACTTCCTGAAAATAAGCAATGTGAACATACAAACATGTGAAGGTCACATTGAGAAGTCAGTTAAAATTCGAGCCAAAAGCTAATCCTTTTAGATTAAGTTAGACCAGTTTTTTGAAACGCTTGCTTTAGATTTTTATCATTTCTGCAGATCAGAAAATGCAAACATGCCAGACAAAGATTTAAAAAATAAAATTAAAAAACAGCATTAAAAATCACCATCAACTTCTCTGGAGAGATACAAGGGCCACAGAAGAAGAATAATCAGTTATGTCTGCTTATCAAAGTATTTAGAAGGAAAAAAAAAATCAATCCAAAGCTGCCTATGGCCAACTTCTTCTGACTTTGCGTCACATTTACTTTGAATAAATTTTGCTTTTTATTATAATGTAGCAAGACAAATATTTGTTATTTACTGTCATAGTGAGGTAGAACTGCCATAGGCAAACCTACTAGACATGTGTCTTCTTAGAAAATACAACAATGGGGCTGCTGGGCAAAAAGAAAGAAAGGAAGGACTGGAATCCTCTGCGTTCTGGAAAATTGGGTGAAATGGCATTTTTTTCATAATGACAGTTGTCATCAGTGTTTTGTCTTCTCAAAGCAGTTCAGTATTTTCTCAACACAATAGCAAAGATTGTTAAATAGATACCTTTCTGTCCCACTTGAGAAGCATTTTTCAGGACTTTTCTTTACCTCAAGTGCATACAGCATGGCTTTTTACTAACTACAGAGTATATTTAGTACATGCATACAGTGGCAAACCCTGCCTATCTTTAAATGCAGGTTGTACCACGCTTCAACTGTAAGATACAAATAAACCTGGAGCAGATCACTATGCAAATTAAGTTCAAACGGAATTTGTCGTTGCTGTAATCCCTCATGCATCTGTACTTACCTGCAGGTAAATATTTCAGCTGGTTGTTAGCCAAGCGAAGATGACGTAAAGATCTCAGGCGGCCAATCTCTGGACACACAATTTCGAGGGCATTATCACTTAGGTCCAGAAACTGCAGTTTAACGAGGGAGCCAATGGCTTATAAGAGAACAGATTAAAACATGAATGTGACCCAACAGTAATGTTAAAATCTTAATAGGACTATGAGAGGATAAAAAGCCACAGTACCTAACACCTATGTCTGAGCAGATTTTGACGTATTAAAGCCAGTCTCGCAACTGAGACAGTTTGTGGAAATGCTTATCTATCCAACAAACAACTCTGCTGGCAGTGAGACAGGGAGGGAAAACAACACTGATGTACAAAATACTCCCTGTTTTTAGATTCTCCTCAGACAATTCTGCTCTGAAATCACTATTTCCATTCCTTTGCTTTGAGTCTATCCAATTTATATATTCAAAAAGAGTTTGAAGTACTTTCCTGAAGTTGGGCACATAACTCTACAATTAAGACAAGGAAGAATCTAGTACAAGTTTGAGATAATTTAGGTTTCAAATCTGTCATGATCTAAACCAGCAGAGTATTCTGTGCGGTAACTGCCTGAAAGAAGAAGACACTCTGGATTTTTGTTTCTGTAGATGAGTGCCATTTAGCCTTTTCACTTTCTGCAATTACAACTGAAACAAACAGCATTTAGGTGCATTTGAGAATTCATTAAAAGAATTCAACATAGCACAAACAAAGATATTATCGACTGAGAGCTACACTTATTATGGTGGTATATTTTGTATTAAAATCTTTAATGTTTTATGGGAAAATAAAGGAAAAATAGGCCTTTTCAAAGAAGAAAAATTAATATTTTATGATTCCTGCTAGTTATTGTGAGCTGGTAGATTACTTACCTTCAGGTACAACAACTATGTTATTTGAATGAAGGTACCTGGGGGGAGGAGAAAAAAAAGCAGAGGACACCACCTGTTACCCTCAAGGACTTCTGCTATATAATCAGTTTGCAAAATATCCAATTTCAGACTGAAAGAGCACCCTCAAAGCTGTTCCTCTCTATGACCACAAAAGCTGTGGAAACTGGCAATGGATAGGTACTTAAGTTTCACTTAGACTATTAAATGATTAGCATTAAAATAAGAGAATGACATACAACTATTAAAAACAAAACATTCACAGTTACAATAATAATGGGCTTTAGTTTTGAGAGCCATATTTGGAAAGCAAAAAGGAAAAATAATAAAGCAGCTGGAATAACCAGAATGAACTGCATTTGATCACCAGATTATTCCACACTAAATGCTGGTCAAGAAAAAAAAAGCCAAAACCCACACAAGTTACACAATTATGAACATTTTCCCCTGCACATACAAAACTCTTACACCTTTACTGACTGAAAAACAAGCACATGATCTTCTCACTGCGAGTGGGCTTTGCAAATCGAGAGTGCACTTTCAAAAGAAAAATCCCGTCTTGCACACGGTCATTTAGGTCGTTTGTGAGGGTGGCCAGATCTCTCACTAAGAATATTCAGCACCCTCTGCTGGAGCACTTCCAATACGACAAGTAACATAAAAAAGATGCTTAGATTAACAAAATTTTCGAATATTGATATCTAATTATAAAGACAGACTGAGTACTCAATGTCCACTCACTTAGAAGCACATGGGAATTATTTGCACAGCATATTTTCAAATAGCATTTCCAGAAGTAGGAGCCTGTCTTCTCGGGGAGATAGAGGGAGAATAAGGAAAAGAGACAAAAGCATTTGAACTGCATGGAGCACCTGAACCTTCTCTTTGTCTTTAAAACCCACAAACATTTAAAGTTTACTAAAAATGTAACAAACATAAGGATAGCAGGTAAGTCTTTAGAAATCCTTATATAAATCTCGGAATGAGAAAATGAGAATTCTCCTACTCATTTCAGCTGCAGCTCCTGAAAATACTTGTGAACCATTTCACTTAAACTAAAAAAAAAAAAGTGTATTATGAGGGTCTACATCTAGTAACCCAGCATGAGGGATATGATATACAAAGAAACACAGACAATAATAAAGTTTTTAAAAATATATAATGAAATTGCTAAGGATGAAACTTTCAGGAAAATGAAAATCAGTTCTGTTTGTCTTCCAAAATTTAAAGCTACCATAAAAAATTATTCTTTAAATAAATCTTTATTTTGTGGACTCTTTTCTCTCAACAAAACATCTCTCACTGTCTGATCATAACCTGATTGGTACTATTAGAACTATACAAACCACAGGATCACTGTTCTCTCTAGACAACCAGAAAGTGTGGGGATAACAGTGGTACAGCTAAGCTTGTTGAACTCCAGATAATTAGGTTTGACTCCTACAATTCAGTATTTGTAAAAAAATACTTTAAGCTGTAATTTATACCAGTTCTCTTAAAGGCATCATCAGATAACATGGAGATTTCCTGATGCCCCATGGCAAATCATTAAATAGTAAGAGTATCAAATACAAAAATATTATGTTTATACTCTGAAGCAGTGAAATAACTCTGAAGACTCTGGCATGATGAGACAAGACTGTCTTCTAAGCAAGCTGGAGATTGCAATGACCGACAAAATAGTTCAATTATACTGTGGTCGCATGTACCAGAAAGGTGTGGTTTCAAGGGCCAAATTAAGATGACAAGATCAGACAGCTGAATGCATTGGACTACTCAGATATACACCTCCTCCTGCTTGGAGCTTTTCATTAAGTTACTCAACTGAAAGTGAGCCAGATGAGTTACAGAAGGAAAAGAGGATGTCCCTTTTAACCCCTCACTGCCAATCCTACCATACAAGGAAATAAGCTTACAAGAAAAGAGGAGGAAAGAAAACACTGACTCAGAGGCTTGCAGCTTAAAATCAATTGCCAAAATAATACAGTTCACGTGACATCCATTCTTTGGACAAGGTTGGCTAAACTACTTTGCCTACAGCAATCATCATTAAATAGTTACTACCTCTACTTGCTCATCCCTGCTCCTATTTGACGATCTGTGACTTGGTTCCAAAAAAACTTATTACTGCAATCAGCAAGACTGAGATCATAATACCCATAGTAGTTGGGGTGGAAATGAACAACTAGGGATGGGCTGGAGGCAGTCATCTGCTACTCTGGCTCTGTCACAACCAGCTGACCATTGCATTTGGAGGTTCCAGTGCTTTATCAGGGTGCAAACAGTCTACACAGGAATTGGGGGCTAAGTATTTTTTCCATTAGCAGCATAGACATTTATGTAACAGGTCTCATTATGCAATAAACCAAGAAATTATAAAAAATAATTAACATGGGACTGAATACACCTGGATATACCTCCTTAAAGAACAAAACAAAACAAAACAAAAACAACAATCAACAGAAAATGACCCTTTCTTGCCTTCCAAGAAAACCCTTCACACTTAACACATAGGTTATGTGCAAGCAATACAGTTTAGAATTATTTTAAGATAACATGGATCAGCATAATAAAAATACATTAGAACTCCTACACAAACTCACAATTCCACGAGGTTTGGAAGCTTCTGTGCAAGGTTTTCTGGCTGAAAAAGAGTTAGAGATTTTTTAGGTTTCAAAACAAAAAAAAAACCAGACACACATATTGAGTACCCAACTCATTTTAATAACCATACTAAAAGACGTCAGCAGCTAGTCACAGAAAAAATTGCAACAAGGAGCTTGTATACAATACCCTATTTCCACATCCCTGCACCTTCTCCATCAGTGCAATTTGGGATATATCAAGGGTGAGCAATTCATTACTGAAACAGAACTACAGCCTAGAAGTGACATTAACGTGTTCTCAACCAAATGGCAGTCAGACTTCTGAGGCGGAAGAGATGGATTATGAAAGTCTTACATTTGAAAATATATTAAAATAATTGAGTTAGCTGAAGCCAAGAGACTGCTCAAAGCTGCAGCCTTTACAGACCTGAAGCAGAACGAGGGGTATAAAATATACCAGAATATATTTTATTTTGTAATGCATCTAAACTGGGACATGACCTACAAACTTTGTGCAGCTTAATCAATTACCAGCAAGATAGAGGTGCTGAATCCATCAAACCAGATTTCCATATTTCCATATTAACATGCATATCATTTTCTAACTGCTAACTGATCCCTAGCTGCAATTCTGTTTCTTGATGGTGTTTATAACCATGAACACATATTGCAAAATCAGCTTCACAAGTTTCAGTTGTCACATTCATAACCATATCCAAAGTTACTCAAGGTTAAGACAATTTTATTGCTTAAGAAATCTACTTTAAGCATAGGTATGTTTTATTGAAAAAAGCTTATACAATACACATATGTAGAAACAAAAGAATTTTAAAAGCAGCTTGATCACACAGTCAATTTTCTGTTAAAAAATAAACAAACACCTTAGCAATTTTCACTGCCACAGAACTTTAAGGTAAATTGTTATCTAAAATACTTAACTTTGTGTTTATAAATTTATTATGAAGGAATATGCTAACCTGAGAAAGTAATGTCATAATATTCTTACGTGGCAAAGATGCCACATCCTAGATCTAAGTACAAAAAATGGTCTGTTTTTAACTATTGAGGAGCAAATGATGGCTCAATAAACATTATCTGTTGACATCAAGACCCAAGAAACAGGCTATAAGTAATCAGACGATGCCACCTCCTGGGAGGTTTGCTACAGTACATTTATCTTCTCTGCAGAATTTTATCTGGTCAAAGAGAAAAGCTTAAGCCGGGAACATGGCCAAGCACAAAAAAAAAAAAAATCAAGCTTTAATTTAAAAAATGAAGAGGCAATGTGAAAAAGAAAAAACTCGCTGTCATCCTACAGCCTTTTAGAATAAGGATACTAACTTGAATCAAAAACTATTTTCACATTATACATGAAGGTTATACTCTTATTCGTGATCTAACTGCTTCATATTGTAAGAAAGCTAAACTCAGGAGACAAATTTACAGTTCAGCCAGAAATTCTGCTTATCTTCAAGTACCACAAAAACAATGGGTCTGAGTCAAAGTTGCTCAATACAACATCCTACAATTAGATTAAGATTAAAAAAAAATCTCTTCACAGTCCATCAATTGAGAGACAAAACTCAGCTGACAGAAACTCCAGTCTCTACTGGTGACATGACAACAAACAATATGAATCATCAATTCTGCCATCAGTTTAGGGATGTTTGCCTTCCCCTCACACTTACTGGACATTTTTCAGAAAGTGAACCTGCTGATCTGTCTGAACAGGACAGCATTGTGTATTCAGAGTTAGTAAATTAAGAACAACTGTTCTTTGATCATGCTTCTGACAGTGCCATCAAGGCAAACCCGTATTTCCTTTTAATAGATGGGAAAATAGGATACTGGAAGGCTAATGTTAACAGTCAAACAGTAAACGAGGGAAAGTTGGAAGACTTGATTCTGGGTTACAGATGTGCTGTATAGCTTCTTGATCATAATGTCAGTCCTCCATCATTTCCATCTTGTCAATGAAGACAAAATTGAAATTATTCTTAGGCAAGGTATAAGTAAATTCTGTCAAAGAAACTATTCCAGACAGTTTCATACGAGCCATCTGTCAAGATAAGTCACTGTCAAGATAAAGTCACTTTAAAGGAGCAAAGAAGAAAAGCTGATTTAGTCAACATTTTTCAGAAGTCTGAAAGAATGAACGGGCACCACCTTACTTTAAAGAAACATGGTGCAGATTTAGTTTTGATGATTGCTAATTATCCACATGTAGTTTAAGTTGCTTGCTGATGAGCTAATGCTCATCATATTGCATAGAATCAAAGAAATACAAGGCTGAAAGAGCCATTAAAGCCACTCTTCTCAGACAGGATCACCCCTCACAGAAATCAGTACATTTTCTCTTACAAAAAGTCTCAGTGAGAGGAAAATGGCATCCTTCAATAACCTATGTACTTTCAACTATTCTCAGATGGGATTTCCTTCCATGCCCCCATATAACTTAGTACTTCTTTACTCAAATTGAGAGTATTACTTGTCCTAACAGCAAAAAAAAAAAAATCTTTATGAAAATACTGCTTTGTAAAAATACTAATGACTTCTGCTTACCCCCATTCCTCCTCTTCTGTTTTTTTTTTTTCCCTCTGTCTTCTCTTTTTCCAAGAAGAATTAACCTAAATCTCTCAACCTTCTCTCACAGGGCACGTTCTCTAAAAATCCCTTGTTGCTGCTTTACAGGTTCTTTCCAATTTAACTAAGTTATTTATAAGTACAAAACGCCAGACTCAATCTTTGCTCCAGCTTATGCTTTAATGGTGTCCAATAATTATTCCCTTCTGCTTTTAATGGTGATTGTGAAACTTGCTATGTTCCAAAAAGACATCTACCTTTCTAGTAACACGTTGCTGACTTGATCTATTTAGATCCACTACAACTTCCAACATCTATCTTAACAGACACTCAGTGAAATAGGCATAATTTTGGTTGCCTAGTTCCTACCTATAGTGCAATGCACTTGAATGAGATTCCACCAAGTCAAATTATAAGCAAGTTACCCTGATCATTTGAATCCTAATGCACTACTTCACACTGCTTCCAAGTCATTTTGCCTAAGTATGATCTACACTTTATGTATTGTTTCAGTTCTGTTAGCCCAGTCCTCAATTACAATACCAAACAGTATATGGAGGGAGCTGCCTCCCTCATTTGATACATCTTCTGTTGACAGTAACCATGGGTAATGACTCTTATGCCACCTTACACATCTATTGACTGGTAGTATTAACAGCTATTGAGAGGGCAATGGAACTAAACAGTTGCAGGGTTTTGGTTTGGTTTCCATTTTATAATTGCTTTGAGAAAAACAAGACCAGGCTCTAACATGCAGAAAAGTGATATGCAAAAATCTCCTTATTGTTTCATCTTTTAAGCAGTTCAAACTTCACTAGCCTGACACCACTAAATGACTGAATTGTCTCAAAGTGTCAAAGCAGAACTGTTTACAGTCTTTGGTTAATCTTTAAAGCAGCTTTTAATCTGTAACCGTGAATCCTACCCTCCTATTACACTGTTAAGCAAAGGACTTGCCCAAAACTAGAAAGTGCCAGAACAATTCTCTACAGTACATGTAAATTTAAGGAGAAAAGGCATAAAATCTTCAGAATCCTTTCAGGTTTTAGCCAATGAAGTGAAACCTTTATTGAGGAATTCTTATGTATCATTATCAAAGCTTTAAACACTATGCCTTAAACTGAAGTACTGGACGTTTTCTAAGCAGCACTGAAAATCACATAATTTTGGTGAATTTAAGTAGTCAGGCCCTCCAGCTCCTCTGCCCTGGATATTATTTTATCTATCATACCACAGAAGAGCCCAAGGAAAAAAAGCCAGCTTAATTACTTAGAGAGTTAAGCCTATTGACAATGGTAAGTTTTGACTACAGACAATCTTACCAGCTCAAAATGTCTCACATGGTTATTTATCCCATACTGAATTCTGAGGTCACAACATTCATTCAGGATGAGACTTTGTTCAGTTCAGAGAAAAACAACAAAACAAACAACAACAAAAACACAACAGAAAATCCCAACACAATAGAAAATCCCACAACCCAGAAATTAACTGTTTGCTCTCCAATCAACAGAACCCATAGATGCAAGTTTTCACTGGCATCTTAACAGCAAGCTTTGAATTAGACCCTGGGATTGATGATGCCTTTAAAATAAAGCACACTCCAAGGTAAAATTGTTCAGCCTAAGGAAGGAATGTAGAATAGACTTGAATAGCATCACCTAACAGTAGAAAGACCTGACCACTGATGAAAACAAAATTTATAGCAGTTAAAAAAAGCTCCAAACAAAACACCTCATATGAAAACTCCCAGCAGATCTTCACAGAGCTTCAAAAGGGTGAAATATCATAAACCTTCATTCACTATACTCTACATTACCTATGCAAGTTCAAACATAATACAATCAAATACTCATATTTCACAATGGATGACATTAATCAGGATCATATTTGCTATAAGATTCTTATTTTCGAAATTATCTTTGGTTTTTTTCTGTTCCAAAAATCAGAATTCCTACACATACAGACAGTAAACATTACAATAAAGAGGTTGTCGTACCAATGTGGTCAGGGAATTTCTTTTCATATAAAGTCTCTCCAAGTACTGCAGCCCCTCATCTTTCAGTAACTCCAAAGGAAAGTGATGGAGATTTCGGTAATTTAAGAACAAGTTCTTGTGCCTTTCCACCTTTGCCTCTGAGATTGTTTTACATAGTTCTGATGCCATGACTAATCCTGCTCCAAGCACCACATCTAGTGCATTGCATCTTCTGAAAGCAGACCCATTTCTAGGAGACAAAAAGAGGAAAAAACCCAAAACATTATCAAGGTGTATTCCACGCATTCTTTTGTGGAAATAGTTATTATGCATTATGTAATACTTCAGCTAAACACACCTGCTCCAGTTAATAAATAAATAAAGTACCCTGAACATCCACACCATAAGATTTGTTAGAATCAAGTCTTTGAGTATTTTCTGGATGAAGTTTTAGCGTTTTTTCAGACTGGCAATAACAAGATCTTAAAGTATACATAATACTTTTTTTTTTTAATCCCTTTTCCATGGACCTTTCAGATAATTTTGTCAAAGTTGCCACCACAAGAAAAAAGAACAACAAAGTAACCTCTCTACCAACCATTATTGACATCTATCCTACATTCTACTCTGCACAACGTGCTAAAAGAAGAGCCCATAGATGAGAAAAATGCACAAATTATTAGACAACTTATCTTCAGATAAAAGCCTACATGTAGCTCTTAAGCCAGAATGACAAAAGGCAATGAATGTTTGCTAAACTTTCCCATATAAAACTAATGGAAGAATTTTAGAGATATTGAGGATAGAGAGCCAGTAAGGCCATCTTAAAATAATATATGAGAAATAAAATGAGAAATCAAACTTACAGCAACAAAATTTAGAGAGCTAGATGTCACAACAGATTTTCAGCTCTCTCTACTAAAAATAAAACCAGAAAGAACTAAATATCAAGCTTTAACTGACAATTTCAAACCCAGAAAGCAAAAGCATGAAGACAAATTAAAAGTTAACTCCTATTTGAAACCAGACATTTAGCTTGTTTTTCAGGTATAACCAAAATTCTAGTCATTATTACGTTGTCTAGCTTTAGATAACAACAGCAGTGTAACATCTTTTAGTTAGAAAGTCTCAGAAGTCACAAGAACATAATAAAACCAGACTGTTTATTAATTTAAAGTTACCAGTTTGCTACAGACTCGTGTGTATAGATTAATTTCCATTAACGAAAGGTAAGGAATCTTAACTGCTTTCCACCAATAACACTTTCTATTTTAGTTCATTAACTTTACCAAAGGAGAGATTTCTAATCATAAGAGACATTGGAAGTCAAGGTACTGAGTTACCAACAAGAATCCTACCCGATTAAATGATAGTCGCTGTAAACAGAACTCCTTATCCAGCTGAAGACTGACAACTGAACCATACATGTAAATCAAACTACTTTATCAGTTTCCATAATCTCCTTGATTTGCAGATAAACAGCTTTTACAAATTACCTATGTCCTTCTGGAAGAATACAGCATTTGTCTTCGTAGAGTCTTAGAGTTTCTTAGGTGTAATATCCTACACACCTTTTCCTAGTTATGCCCAAAGACATGCTAACATCAGTTCTGTAAACAAATGATTACTCTGTTGAAAATCACAGCATCACAGAATATTAGCAGTTGGAAAGGACCTCGAAAAATCATCCAGTCCAACCCCCTTGCCAGAGCAGGATCACCCAGACCAGGTCACACAGGAACGCGTCCAGGCGGGTTTTGAATGTCTGCAGAGAAGGAGACTCCACAACCTCTCTGGGCAGCCTGGGCCATGATCTGTAACACTTACAGTAAAAAAGTTTTTCCTTATGTTCCGGTTGAACCTCCTATGCTCCACCTTGCTCCCATTGCCCCTATATAAATCCTATATAAGATCAGAAAGTATCAGTCCAACTTTGGTTAAGCAGGATTTGTATGAGAACCCCCATCGCTATCACAGCTGCCTTCATTAGCTATTGTAAGGACACAGGGTGCACACAGTGCTGGTCCTGGGCACTAGCAACACTAAAGCTCCTCTAGTTAAACAGATAAAGGAAATTAAGCCACTACAATTCCAAACTCCAAATCTGTGATCAGCATTAAAATAATTCAAGGAAAAACATTAGAAATTTTAATGTGCATAGTCTGAGCGCACCTGAGCACTAACTGCTACAATACAAGAAATGGTAAAGGAAAGCTCATCTTTCTCCAAAATATTTTTTTAAATGAAAAGCTGTTAAGTCACAAAAAACATACGTAAATATCCAACAGCCTTCCACTTTGTCCAGAGATGCTTTTTAGGTGTTCTGCATTTGCAGACTTTTCAAAGTTGCAACTCTGTGTACCAACTGGACCACATTTAGCCACGGCACACATGAATACACAAACATGCAAGTCCACAAATGCAAAGTCCAGTCATAACCTACTCTACTTTGACTCTTACTTCAAAGGAAAGCTCTCCTACTTTCTTCCACCACCAGCCAAACTTTTTCTCTCTAAATACTCCAAGACACAGCAAAACTAAAAAGGTATACAATCCCAGTTTTTAAGAAAAGTGAAAACTGATGTACCCAGTGATGATGGCCCTGAGGCGAGTTAGGTCATTCAAGGGAAAAAAATACCGTTTCACGGAGAATAGAGAAGGCAGAAATAAAGGGGTGATACCAGGAAGCTCAGGAGACCCTCGGACCTGCGGGCCACTCTCAGTCGAGCTGGGTACTGCTTGGGAGGAAAAGAGCGCACAAGGATGGATGAAAACTTGGAGGAGCCGCAGGGCACAAAAAAACCGGGTTGTGAGGTAAGGCTGCACGGAGCCGCCCTGCTCGGTGCTCCTTGGGCCCTGGAGGCCGATCTGCCACGGGTGGGTGCGAGGGAACCGGCCTGTCCCGGCGGTGCGGGTGTGTGGGAGGGAGCCACCACAGGCGGAGGCCTGTGAGGGCTGAAGAGGCGGCAGGACGCCGCGCCCACGGCTGAAGTGTGGGCTGGAAAGGGGACAAGAGGAAGGGGCCTCGGCCCGGAGAAGCCTCATACCCCCTCACGGAGAAGGCGCCGTGCCTGCGCGGTCCAGCAGGCAGACAGCAGGGGGCAGAGCAGCA
>NW_010167928.1:0-221 GCF_000695765.1 Mesitornis unicolor | reverse complement strand
TACCTCCAAGTCTTCAGTAGCTACGGAAAGACTGAGCCTCCCCACCCCAAACCCACCCTGGAGCACCCCCCGGAGCCCCCGGACCCCGTAAGTGGGCTCCTCCATGCCCACTTCGCCCCATCCCTGCATCCACGCCGGGTTCGGATGCTCGAATTGGGGGCACTGGGCTGGGATAACCCAGCCCGGTTGGGGGCCGGAGGGGACCCATCTGCACCCTTGGG
>NW_010167927.1:0-977 GCF_000695765.1 Mesitornis unicolor | reverse complement strand
AGCGCCGCCTCGACTGCCAGAACACTTCTGCCGTACTTTGTTGGGGTTTTTTTTAATCCCACCAAGCTGAGAACATCTTTCTTGCAGTTTGGAGAGAGACAGCTGAAAAAAAAAGGGAAAAAAGAGAGCCCAGAACGGCTGTTTTTAAAAGTGGCTGTGTCTGTGCTTCAGGGCTGGGCTTCTCCATTGTATGCAAGCCCATGAGATGGGGCTGAATTCTGCAGGAGGGTCTTCATCCAATGGCTTCACACCCAGAATCTCTTTAATAACTATTTATGCTGCTATTATTAGGTAGAGAGCTGCTGTGGTTTGCTAATATCAGAAGTTCCCAGCAAAATAAATTAAACCATTTAAATTTCTCCATGTCCCAAGGTCAGACCTGGGTTTGGTGTCCCTCTCCCTTCTTTTTCAGCTGGGGAGGATTGAAAGACAAATGATCCCTAAGAGCAAGGACAGGCTCTCTTGGAGTAATTTGCAATAAACCTTGGCTGCCTGGAAATAAGGAGATAACGCAAGATTACGGTTGGTATTTTTATATACACCTCATTTTCTAAGTATGGACACCAGAGCGAGCAATACTCAGATCTCGATAACAAATATCAATGGTCACATCTCCACTCTGGTAAATTGATATAAATGATGTGGTCCAAACCCCTCTGTTAGAGGTCCCTCAATGTTTTAATTTGCCTGGGTTTTTGGTTTTTACCTTGCTCCATCCCTGGCAAAGGCAGCAGCAGGGCTTCCAGTTCCCAGATACCTCAGGAGAGGGTAAATAAAGGGGATTTGCTAAAACAGGGGCTTAATACTCAACTCTCTGCGCCATTCACCTATTTCCGATGGTTTGTTATGAACGGAGGTGCAGCTCCATTGAGAGATCGGTGCCTGCTGAAATTTTAAAGAGAACGGGGGGGGGGAAATCGCATGGGGTTAGAGAATTTTCGATACGCGTGTTGGTTTTAATCGAGGCAACATTATCA
>NW_010167926.1:2418-2644 GCF_000695765.1 Mesitornis unicolor | reverse complement strand
TTTCCAACTGAGCCATTCTGTGATTCTTTGAATTTCCGCCATGAGCCCTGTGGTCAGGAGCACCTCCTTTAAAGAAAAATAAGGAAAGAAAAAAAAGAAAGCAAGCAAGTGAGGAAGGCAGCTGCACCACTTGGGAGCAGCACCCTCAGGTTTGCAGTGGCTGTGTTCCCAAGGATGAGACTCACGGCTGCCCAAGCACTGGGGGGGTGGGGAGGGTTTGATTTAG
>NW_010167926.1:1410-2365 GCF_000695765.1 Mesitornis unicolor | reverse complement strand
GGAAGGGGCATGGACGGCCCAAGGCCGAGCTGGAGAGTCACAAATGTCTCGCTGGGCTTCCATCAGCTTCTTCACCTCTCACGTGTCTGCCGACAGGTCAGGGCGTTCTTCAGCTCGCTGGGGGAGAAGAGCGCCCGGCTTCGCTGCGTCCAGCAAGCGATCGAGACCATCGAAGACAACATTCAGTGGATGGACAGCAATTTTGAGAGAGTCAAAACCTGGCTGCAAAGCAACCATCATCTGTAAATCAAGGCAGCTTGCCTGTGTTTGTCGGAAATAACCAAAAAAGCACTGAAAAAAATCCTGCTGGAGGGACAGCAGGATTCAATATGATGTATGGCACTGGAGATGCTGTGATTTATTGGATTTATAGAGTTTCTTTGGAAGGAGCTGTGAGGCTCCTGCTCAGCTTTTTTCCCCTCTCTGGTCTGTGGTTTGCTGCGACCAGAACCAGCGCACGCGTCGGCCAGGTTAACGCGTTCGAGAGGACGGGAGCATTGTGCCGTGACCTGCAATGTGGGGGAGCCGCCTGCTACGAACGTGACACGCGCAGCTCCCGAAAACGCAGAGGAACGGGGAGAGGACCCCCAGGGAGGAGCTTTCGGCCTCTGCCCTGCGCCTTCCTGCAGCTCCGGGTACCTGCGCTGGAGCACGGCTGTGCCTCTGCCTCATCCCCGCGCGCTGTTTCCATGGTTTTACAAACCCGAACCTCAGGTCAAGCACCGCGTAATTAAAAAGAACCCGGGTAATCGCCTGTAATTAAAGCTGCGACCTCAGAGTAGATCTGGGAAGGGTCTGCAGGAGCTGTCGCAGTCACCTGGGGCTTTGCCTGCACTGGAAATACGCCTGGGCTTTTAGGTAACACAACACTGGGAACAAGTACGCATATTCTGCATGGGAAAAAAAAAGCCCCAGAACTTGGTGATTTAAACTTTAACCATCAGGTAGGTTTAGC
>NW_010167926.1:0-1394 GCF_000695765.1 Mesitornis unicolor | reverse complement strand
TGTCAAACTTTTACCTAATTGGAATACAGCTGCTGCCCTGTGCACCCACGGCCATTTGAAAGGCCAGGCAGTCACAAAGGTCTCTGTGTCACATCTTTAGGGCAGGGGTAAGCGCTGTCAGCTCATTGCTCCAAGGAAATTATTGATAGTATTGGTAATTGACGTTACGTGCTCGGAAGGGGCAGCTACTCAAGAAAGCTGAGCTGAAATCATACTGGGTTGGAAGGGACCCTTAAAGATCACCCAGTCCAAATCTGGGGGGTGGTTTCCTTTTTGGTGGAGGGTTTGGGGTTAATTTTTCCAATAGGCCGTTGTGAACGACCTTCTCTACCTGCAGAAAACCTCTATTACTGCCGTGCTCAGCTTTCAAAAGCAAATCCAGCTCATTAATTACCACAAGTGCCTAAATGCAGGTGATGTTTACACCCATGGTGCCGTGGTGCTTATTTGCTCCGTGCCTCGGTTTCCTCACTGAGGCTGAAGCTGCAGGAAACTTTTAACCAAAAAAAAAAAATGATGGAAGTCTTAGGGGATCGTGAGCTTTTCGCTGCTCCATTGCTGAACCCACGCCCTGAGGGGTCAGGAAGCCGTCGAGTGCTGCTGCGGCGCGTGGAAACCTGTGGGATCTGTACGCGGCACCGCTCGCTGTGTCCCGTTACCGTGAGGCTTCGGCGCCGCATCGCACGGACACAGGAACGGAGCGGGCTCCGCATCAGCACACAACACTTCCCATGTCTCAGGTACTGCTGACTGCCCCTTGCTCTTTTGAAATGCTTTCAGAACTGGAAAGGCGACTTAAGAACGAACGAATAAACCTTGTCTGGATGATTCTAGGTAACAAGTGCTTCCCTTGTGTCATTTTGCACATCCTTTCGCTGTTGGAGCAGTGAATTTGCATTGCTGTTCTCTGCCTTAACTGCTGCGTCTTCAGTTGCTCGCCTTTGGGGAAAACTAAGTGCTATTCCTTGTCTACCACAGCCCCCTTCTTGCTCATGTCTTGCTCTTCCCCTTATTATTGCCCACCCCTTATTATTTTCTTAATTAGCCGAGGCAGCATAATTAGCCAGTGCGCATGCAGGTGCACTGCAGCCTCTCCACAGGGAGCACTGTGAACAGGTATGCGGATGGCACTGAACACAGTACATTGATGTCACCAATTGAGCCGACACTCAACGCTTTAGACGCCCGTATGCGCTGCAGAGCCAGGTGCTCGCGAGCCTGCACGGCGCAGTCCAGAGAGATCAGGTAAATGTGGTCCCAGTGAACCGATACAGCTCTGGAAACCAAGGGAAAGGGGCAGAAACTGCAGCTGCATCTTGGTCGTGACCCATCACTGACAATGCGTTCTGCAGGGTTGTTTTCTTTAAAGCACATTATCTTCATTTTTAATGTGC
>NW_010167925.1:1177-1433 GCF_000695765.1 Mesitornis unicolor | reverse complement strand
TATAAACCAGTATAAACCAGTACAAACCAGTCCGTTCGTGCCGCAGGTCAACAACTACCGGGGCCCGGCGCGGGTGCGGGTGTCGCTGGTGACCAAGGAGCCCCCCCACCGCCCCCACCCCCACGAGCTGGTGGGCAAGGACTGCAGGGACGGCTTCTACGAGGCCGAGCTGCCCCCCGAGCGCAGCGTCCACAGGTGACCCCAAAACCCGGGGGACCCCAAAACCCGGGGGACACCCCAAAATCCAGGGGGGGAC
>NW_010167925.1:0-732 GCF_000695765.1 Mesitornis unicolor | reverse complement strand
CGTGACCCCGAGGGGGACCCCAAAATCTATGGAGGACCCCCAAGGGGACCCCAAAATCCATGGGTGACCCCAAAACCCGGGGGACCCCAAAACCCAGGGGGGACCCCAAAATCCATGGGGTGACCTCGAGGGGACCCCAAATCCAGGGGGACCCCAAAATCCATGGGTAACTTCGAGGGGACCCCAAAATCTATGGGTGACCCCGAGGGGACCCGAAAATCCATGGGGGACCCCAAAACCCGGGGGACCCTAAAATCCATGGGGGACCCCAAAATCGATGGGGGACCCCAGGGGGGACCCCAAAATCTATGGGGGACCCTAAAATCCATGGGGACCCCAAATCCATGGGGTGACCCCGAGGGGACCCCAAAATCCATGGGTGATCCCACCCCAAATCTATGGGGGACCCCAAATCTATGGGGGACCCCAAAATCTATGGGGGGACCCCAAAACCCAGGGAACCCCAAATCTATGGGGTGACCCCGAGGGGACCCCAAATCTATGGGTGACCCCAAAATCTATGGGTGATTCCACCCTAAATCCATGGGGGACCCCAAATAATTGGGGGGACCCCAAAATCCATGGGGGATCCCAAAACCCGGGGGACCCCAAAATCCAGGGGTGACCCCAAATCCATGGGGTGACCTCGAGGGGACCCAAATCTATGGGGGACCCCACCCTAAATCTATGGGGGACCCCAAATCTATGGGGGACCCCAAAATCACGGGGGGG
>NW_010167924.1:1505-2114 GCF_000695765.1 Mesitornis unicolor | reverse complement strand
GGGAGCCACGAACAGCTCTGTACTTGCCAGCAACACTGATCAAGAATTAGCACGGAGCTGGCAGAGAATCACAGAATCACAGAATCCCAGAACGTTAGGGATTGGAAGGGACCTCCAAAGCTCACCCAGTCCAATCCCCCTGCCGGAGCAGGAACACCCAGATGAGGTTGCACAGGAAGGCGTCAGCCCGGCTCCACACAACTGCAACTGCCCCTGCAACACCCAGACGCTTTCCCATCACCGGTTGCTTTTTCTTGGTGGCGCTCGCTGTCACACAGTGTGGAGCTGGCCTGGCTGCCTTACTGGGGCCTGGAGACTGACCTGGAGACTGCACCTCAGTCTGCAAAGCCATGAAGCGGTTCTGCAGGGACACCTCGGCTTTGGAGGAAGGTTTCTTCCTCCTCCCGCTTCTTCCCAAGCCACTTTGCCGTTTGTCACCATTGGTGGTTTCCCCGCTCTGCTTGTGCTGCTGGGGGAGTTTGGGACGGTTTGGCTGCGGGTTAAGTGCAGATGGCCCCCGAATCCAGCTCGCTGTCTCCAACCCAGCCTCTCCGATGCTGCGCAGCCTTCTGGCCGCCTCCCGCAGTTCAGCCACCTGCCGCCGGAGCT
>NW_010167924.1:0-1416 GCF_000695765.1 Mesitornis unicolor | reverse complement strand
GGCAGCAGCTTTCTCATGGGCAGCTCCACCTGTGTGGAGGCATCGCCCACCTCTGGGGTGGACGGTGCGTGTCCCCCCGCCAGAGCTGCAGCCTTTGCCCGGCATCGAGTGCTCGCCGCGGTGCCTTAAGGGTCGGTCAGGATGAGCCCCCTTGCTCCTGGAGCCGGCAGAGCTTCAGTGCCCGGCAGGCGGGGCCCTGAGGGATCCCCTCATGCGCTCCTGCCCTCGGCTCGGTTCGTCCGGCCCCCCTCCCTCAGCTGCTCCCGGGGCCTTGGGGGCAGTCGCTGCTGCTCTGGCACCACCTGCGCCGCCTCAGCCTCTCTCGCCAGAGCTGCCAGGTCCTGGTCAATCCCTGGGCTCGTCGACAGCCACTGCGGTGCCATCGCAGCGAGATGTCAATGACACGGCCACCGCTGTCCACGGTGACACTGCCATCCCCTCCCTGGGACTGGCACCACGAGCTTATGCTGAACTCCACTGCATATGCATTTAGTAGAGATTTGGAGGCCAGGAGCTTGGTGACTTCCTTGCGTTGGGCCCTATTCACCAACATTATTTTTAAGAACTCATTTATCCCTTTTGCTGTCAGGAAATTGCAGCTACGGCATTCGTGATCTGTAGACAATTCCATTACTTTTGTTCATTTCCATTTTTTGAATTACCTTTCTGTCTTTTTAAAGGCTGACAAAAGCTGTTCAGATCCATAATTATCACGCGTTTGGATTTTCATAATTCAAGAAATGCCTCCTGCCCAACCCCTCCCCTCTCCTTCACTGGTGGAGGCCTTTCTGTCCTTCCTTCTTTATATTTCTTCTAGAAAGTTACAGAATTACTCTAGGAGCGAGGAAGAAATTTGGCATTTTTGATTCTTGCTACTATTTTGGTTTTTTCCAAGTTATACATACATATATATAAATGTGTATCACTTTCCCTTCGGGAGACTTAATTTATATATGTTCAAAGCCTTGTGAGACTGGAATCTAGATAAAAATTACTAAGATAAAGCTGAAATTTCATAATGTTGTCAATCTTCCTTGTAAGTTCAGGACTTCTGCTGCCATCATTTTAGTCTGATTTCATCCTCCCCTTCTCTTGTAGCAATAGTACAAGGGGTAATGGTTTTAAACTGGAAAAGGGCAGATTTAGGTTGGATTTAGGAAAAAGCTCTTCCCCATGAGGTGGTCGAGCACTGGCCCAGGTTGCCCAGAGGTGGTGCAGGCCCCATCCCTGGAGATATTCAAGGCCAGGCTTGATGGGGCTGTGAGCAACCTGACCTGGTTCAAGATGTCCCTGCTCACTGCAGGGCTGGGCTGGAGAAGCTTTAAAGGTTCCTTCCAACCCAATACATTCTATTTGGATCCAGCATCCCCCACTCCAAGAGGGAACTGATGGAAACCTGGGGCAGGGCTGGGGGTG
>NW_010167923.1:13791-31388 GCF_000695765.1 Mesitornis unicolor | reverse complement strand
ACCACAACTCTCTGTGCTCGACCATCCAGCCTGTTTTTAACCCAATAAAGTGTATGCCCATCCAAGCCATGCCCAGCCAGCTTCTCCAGGAGGATGCTGTGGGAGATGGTGTCAAAGGCCTTACTAAAGTCCAGGTAGACGACGTCCACAGCCTTCCCCTCATCCACCAAGCAGGTCACCTCATCATAAAGGGAAATAAGATTATTCAAGCAAGACCTGCCCTTCCTGAACCCATGCTGACTGGGCCTGATCGCTTGGTTGTCCTGCGTGTGCTGTGTGATGGCACTCAGGATGATTTGTTCCATCACCTTCCCTGGCACTGAGGTAGGACTGAGAGGTCTGTAGTTCCCTGGGTCTTCCTTCCTGCCCTTCTTGTAGATGGGCGTCACGTTTGCAAACCTCCAGTCGACTGGGACCTCCCCAGTCAGCCAGGACTGCTGATAAATGATGGAAAGTGGCTTGGTGAGCACTTCTGCCAGCTCCCTCAGGACCCTGGGATGGATCCCATCTGGCCCCATACACTTGTGTATATCTAAGTGGTGTAGCAGGTCACTAACCATCTCCTCATGGATTATGGGGGCTTCACTGTGCTTCCCTTCCCTGCCTTCCCGCTCTGGGTACCCAAAGTACTGCTGGATTTCCTACTAAAGACTGAGGCAAAGAAGGCATTAAGTACCTCAGACTTTTCCTCATCCCCGGTCACTATGCTCCCCCCCACATCTACTAGAGCGGGGAGACTCTAGTTCTCCTTTTGTTGCCAATGTATTTGTAGAAACACTTTTTATTGTCTCTAACAGCACTATCTAGATTAAGTTCCAGCTGTGCTTTGGCCCATCTAATTTTCTCCCCGCACAGTCTCACGGCAACCTCGTACTCCTCCTGAGATGCCTGCCCCTTCTTCCATAGATCATAATCTCTCTTTTTTGTCCTGAGCTCCAGCCAGAGCTCCCGTTCAGCCAGGCCGGTCTTCTTCCCCTCCGGCTCGTTCTCTGACACACGGAGACAGCCTGTTCCTGCGCCTTTAAGAGTTCCTTCTTGAAGAGTGTCCAGCTTTCCTGGACTCCTTTGCCTTTCAGAACTGCCTCCCAAGGAACTCTGCCAACCAAGTCCCTAAACAGGCCAAAGTCTGCCTGCCAGAAGTCCAAAGTGGCAGTTCTGCTAGCCCCATTTTTAGCCCCATTCATTATTTATGAAACTGCTTGTTTCTCCATCTCTGTCTCATGGGAGGAGACAGCAGCCAAAAATATCTTTATTACATGCACATATCTGACCAAGGATCAGTGTAATTTGTGAGAACACAACATTGTGGGTTTTTAAGAAAGTCATTACAGATTATGCACAAAGCTAAATGCTACAAGAATTTTCTGTCTATGAACAGGAACTCATTATGATCTGGCACAGTTTTAAGACTATCTTCAAAAATATTATCAATTCTGTTCCTGTTGTCATTGTTTCCTTTGCAGATTATTTCTTGCCAGGGAACAGGTCAAAGTCCCTTTGACTGTGGTGATTCTCGGCCTGTTTCTGTCCTGTGAATGACTACTGAGATAGAGAAAACACAGCACGTCATAATGGCTGTTCTCTGTGGAAGGAGAGAGTGGTTAAACCCATCTAGAACTCTTTTCTTGACTTTTTTTTTGTTGGTAGTTTTGTTTTAAAATAGAAGAAGACTAATCTTCTGTCGCTCTGCCATTTTTTCTTTGGTCTGAATTGCTTTTCCTGTAATTTTAACTGTGGATGGTTTTTAAAGGTGTCTGGATGCAGAATGCTTCAGAAAGGCTTATATGCTAAGGCAAAGAAAATGTCAAAACAAATCACTAGAAAATGAGATAATTGTAAAATGTGACAAATTGCTGTCCCAGCCACAGTGTGTCTGTAACTGCAAAGGCCATTTTGGTGAGAGCTCCAAGGGCAGAGCTGAAGCAGGATGCATAGTCCTACTTGCACCTGATAGATATTTGACCTTGCAGTGAGGATTAATGCTATACAAGCAGGTAGAGGAGTATATAATTTGAGAACCAGACTTGCTGATGCCAAATCTCTCTTCTAGATCTTTCCTCAGTAAATGTCAAAAAAGCCATGGTTCTGGGGAAGTTATTTCCTCCCACTCCCCCACCCCCTTTTAGAAGTGGGCAAGTAGAGTCACATTTCATCTTGTTCTGTTTTTTTTGGAAGGTACATTCCTGCAGAGACTAATATGCATGTGTGTATGTACCTGTGTGTGTGTATCTTGCAGGAAGCGGAGGATGGTTGCAGTTTGGAAAAAGCAAATTCTTGATTAGCTTCTCTGTCTCAGATTGTGTGAGACAGATGTACTAAGGGCACTTTCCCACTGTAGTAGAAGAAGAATGGGGCCAGAGAGAGTACCTTGTGTTGTAGTTGTACTGGGCAGCTATGCAGCACCAGGCCCTGACTGTAATATTTTATTCTCCTGCAGCATACTTCAGCTCATTTTCAAGAAATTATATTTCCCCAGATGCTGGAGTGTAGTACTGGAAAGGAAGAAGGAAACAAAACAACCATGTATATTCAGAATTTCTGTCACTGAGCTCCTCTAGGTGATTTAAAGTTTAAGAATGCTAATAGGAATATCAAACACACCAGGCTAAGAGACGAACATTAAGGCACACAGGATTAAAAGCAAGAGCCGTATAGACCTCCCTCAGCCATCCAGTCTTTTTCAGGAACTGCTGTCATTCTCAAGGTCTTTCTAATAAAAAAGCTCCATAGCAATGCCTGCCTGTTCGCTGTGGGGTTACAGCAGCCTCAAATTTGCCATTAGCAGCTGCATGTCATTACTTGCTCCTGAATCAGTCACTCACTGCTGAATGACGTGGTTTCTGTTTATAGTTTTCCTCTGGAAAAGTCTCCTCGCTGTAGAAAGGACTCTTGTGTCCATTTGTTGGTTAATGGCAGGATTGGTCGTTCAGCATATTTGAGCAGATACAGAATGGTGCTGCGAAAGTGCACTAAAAGCTGTGTACAGTAGGCTTCATGCCGGCTGTGGCGGCATGTGAGTCTCAAGTTAGCTTTTCCCCATCTGCATAAACACAGTTTATTTTAAAACTTCCAGAAATTGAAATGTAATGAGAAAATAATCCATTTTTACATCAGCCCAGTCCCAGAGCTTTGTTAGTGGATAGACCTTGCCATAGCAGGATAACTGCCTATATCCAAAATTCAATCAGCCAGTGGAGTACTGAAGTAAAGCAGGGTTTGGTTCCCCATGAATGGTGTAATCCAAAAGTGTAAGCTTTGCTTAATTTGCATTAGTACAGCAGCAGTTTCCTTTAGTCATCCCAATTCCCTCTAGAATCCTTTGGCTAAAATGTGAATGTGAGATCTCAAAGCCAGCAGATCGAGACAAGAAGTTAGCAAGCTTACTCCAGTGTTTGTTGAAATGCCATTTTTGGTGCAAGGGTGGTTATGCTAAGCCAAGCCAAGTGGGATACAACTTTCTGGTGTTCCAGAGCATTCCAGGTTTTCATTTGCTTTAAAAAGGGCAGATTTTCAGTGCTGTCAGTCTGTTTTAGGAAGCTCCTTACCTGCTTTTAGTTAAGTACCTTACAGAAACATGTTGAAAAAATATCACCGCCAAACTGGTTGCAATAATTTTGAGTTTTTTCCCCCTGCTGTAGGTCTCTCCTGATTGCAATATTTATATGATTGGATATTACAGTTTTATACCTGGCTTTGTCTCCTTCCTTCCACCCCTCAAAAAAATAGTCTATGCTGCCTTGTGGTGTGGGGTTTTTTGTTTGTTTGTTTTGTTTTTAAACATGCCTGTGAACCTTTTCCACTGTGTTATGTATGTTCCAGCTACTGGAGAGGATTATGCTGCACTGTACTGCCAAATACTTTGGCTACCTCAGGTCAAACTAGTGGCAAGCTGTTTTGCTGCAATTAGCAGTTTGCTTGTTTGGTAAATACATGGCTGGCATTTGTTTGCAAGCCTGAGATGGCTTTTAGGAGAAAAAAAAAAGAAAGGAAAAGAAAGGAGAAAGCAAACATATTTTAAACCCCTGCAAGTCTGATGCTGTAAAGTTAGAACAGAATGTGCAGATGTCAGTGAGGGAGAGAAAAATTAAGGGCTCCTGAGGTACTGTCTCTCATTTTAGAGTGGTGTTAGGAAGGGTAGATTGAGGAAATGGGATTGGGAATATAACTTCCTTTTGGCCGATAACCTTATCTTTTGGTAAGTGCTCGTTGAGTTCTTGACAGAACTGTTTGTAGTGGTTAGTGTTTTGCTCCTGCTTTTTTCTGCTGTACTTATTTTCCAACCCAAGCTAGACTTACCTGATTTGCAGAGACTGCCCTTCTGGGGTCCTTATTTAACGTTATCAGTGCAGAGCAATTTACCACACATCTGAGATCGTCATGTTTCATTTCCTTTGAGAGATGGCATTTATAGTATAAATCTGTTACTGACTCTCCAGACACAGCTCTGTATGAGCTCAGAATATACATCAACTTCATGTAGTATACATTATAGTAGGCATTCTGATACATTGCAACTATTTTTTTTTTTTTTGCTAAAGTCCTCACTTATAAAAAAATGTCAGTGAGGTTCATATCACGCTATGACTTGCATTATTCCTCCTTCTCTTACACCGAAATAAGTTTCCTCATTTTCACTTTGTTTTGCAAAAGGAATTAGAAGAGCTCATTGACAACTTTTTATTTTCACCATGCAAAACCCAGATTTCATAATCACAATCACATTTCTGTGGTTTTGGGCACAAAACCCTTGTGACTTTTAGTATATTCATAGCATCACTAGCTGCTTATACAAAGCACACTGTAATAAAGGAGATTAAAATCTTTTTCATGAAAGCATAAAATTCTGTGTTCTGGAAAACTACAAAAGTTTCTCTGTGTCCCTCCCTGCTTTCTTTTAAGTCTTAATTTAGCTGCTGCTGTTCAGTTAATCAGGCCTCAGTACATTCCTACTGCATTTAAGAGAACATCATTACCTAAGAATTTGCTTTGCTTTACATTTAATAAAAAATCATAGTCATTTAATGGGATTCAGCTTTGTGGTAAATGCAAAGAACCCTCTAAGCCTAGTGGACTCCCAGTGTGTGTACATCTGAAGTTAGGATCTTCTAATTACACAGACTACGTCAGCAGCTTTTTAATGTTCTGAGCGGTGCAGTGCCAGTATGGTGGTGGTGTTGATTCACTTTTTATAAATACCATAATGCTGTTGACTTCTGACAGAGAACAGTTTTTCACTGTAATGTTACTCAATCATAGAATGGTTTGGGTTGGAAGGGATCTTAAAGACCATCCAGTCCAACCCCTCTGCCATGGGTAGGGATACCTCCCACCAGACCAGGTTGCCCAAAGCCCTGTCCAACCTGGCCTTGAACACTGCCAGGGAGGGGGCATTCACAACTCCCCTGGGCAATCTGTGCCAGTGTCTCACTGCCCTCACAGTAAAGAATTTCTTCCAAATGAAAATAAATGAAATGAAGTTAAATGAAAGCTAATTCTTGGCTAATTGACTGCAATATGCACATGAACAAGTATTGTGAATGCTGTACTTGAGCATTTATATTCATACCTTTTTTCTTTTTTTTCTTTTTTTTCTTTTTTTTCTTTTTTTTCTTTTTTTTCTTTTTTTAATTTTTTTAATAACCTGTTGTTAGTGGACCTGTTGGACCTGAACACAACAAGTGAAGTTTTCAAACAGCACAAGTTGAGTCAAAATGACCAGCTGATTGGTGTCCAGGATGTGATCAGCTGTCTCACTACCATCTACAGTGGACTTGAAGAGAAACACAAAGATATGGTGAATGTTCCTCTCTGTGTAGACATGTGTCTTAACTGGCTACTCAATGTATATGACAGGTAAGTAAAAAATTCTTTATTCACAGTATGTACCCTAGGAATTTAATGTAGTAGTGACAAAATATAAGCCGTGGAGATGGTATTAATAAGATTTGCATATGTGACTTATAAAAAATGCTAGACTTATAGGACTGTTGTATACTTTTTCTGAGTTACTCTTTTGAGGAAATGTTCATGATAATAGAAAAATGATAAAGCCTTAGGAATTTTTTAAATAAAAAGTTATATCTTTTGATAATTTTGATTCAGTAATGAAGTGCAGTTGATTGTAATTACTTTTCTTATGCTGTCCTGCTCAGATACACTGAACTAACATTATACTGCATACCAAACAAAGATTGAAAGAGTTTCAGGAAGTGTATATGTAAGTAGGGAACTGAATATACTGCTTTAGCTGTGTTCTGACTGTAAATGTTCCGAATTGCCCAGATTGTTTGCTATTCATACCAGATCCTATTTCTGCCACAGTTGAGGACAATTTTGTTATTTACTTTACATTCCGTTACTTGCATGCCATAACTCTGGCTGAGCTCCCTGTCCTGAATCCTCTGTTCAGTGGTGGTTGTTCTGATCTCAGCACTAAACTCTCCCTGATTCTGGAGGCTCAGTGGTGTCCTGGTCCTGGCTCACTTTCAGTGTGTACAGGTCATGCCTCGTGTCACTTCTGAGTGCTGGTGCTGTGTGATCCACCGGCCTTGATCCTGGCAGCAAAGCTGTATTTTCCTGGTGAATTGTGAGTTTGCCCCAAAATTGTTTCAGGATACTTACTGTAGGAACTTGGGTTTATTTAAATGCACATTTGCCATTTCCAGTGAGAGCACTGAGTTTCAGAGGTCATGAAAAAGTCCACTCCAGCAGACTCTTGTTATTTTGGCCAGTCATTTCTGAGCCCCTAGACACTTCTTTCTTCTGCTGAATATCAAACTCTGACCTCTCTGCCCTGCCCCACACTATCTCAGCCTGCATGATCTACAATCAGTATGTTTTTATTTAGCCGTGCTTTCGAGTCATGAGTTTGTTGCTCATTAGTGGTCTTTACTATTATTATCTCCCTTCTGTAGTAAAAAGTGGGAAAAGACTTGATTTCTGTCAGCTCCTCCATTCTTTATAACACATCTCCTTACAATGCTTGAGTGAAGGCATTTCAGGACTTTTCTGGAGCTGAATAAAGACACAGTAGTGCAATACCCATGGTGGTCACTTCAGTGTGTCTAATTGACTATATGCTTTAGGTCAGAGTTATGCACAGAATTGCAAATCAGAATTTCTAAGCTGTGTGAGGATGGTTAGCAAATTTGTTTCCTTCCTCCCTGTTTGAAGATGAAAAGAGCAATAATATTTCTTGAGTAGTGATAGAAATTCTTATACCTGGCTCTGCAAAAGAAAACTGTTGCTTCTCAGTGTATGCATGATTTTCACAATGCTCACTCACTTAATCAGTGCCAAATTCTAACAGCTTATAGCTTTTTGCTTTTTTTCCCTCAGAGGATTACATGCCAGTTAGAAGTCAGTTGCTTAACCTGTTCATATTTAAAATGCACGTAGTAAGCAACAAACCTTTCTTTCAATAACATTTCCTGTTGCTCCCATTTCTGCTTTATAATTATGTTGAAAGCTTTAGTGTAGATAATTCTTCAAGCTGATGAAAGACTTGAATCTTCAGTCAAACTTGAAAAATGGAGGATGAATGTTTTCTGAGATAAATTACCTTTACAGTATGTTTCCTTGCTCCCCTTTCAAATCTACTCCAGGAAAAAAAAAAGGCTGAAAGAACAGACACTAATTTTGAGCTTTTATTTTTTTTTCTTTTTTATTTTTTCTTAATTGACCTTTAGGAAAGAACTAATTTGTGTCTTGGCATTTCCATTGTTTATTGCACTGGTGTTATACATATACAATGTTTCAAATTGTTAAACTGCTTACAAAAACCATCTGTTAGTCTCATGCTATTAACCTGAGATTTAATTACTGATTCACAGATTTATGTCAAACTGGGTAGTTCTTTAGACTTACCTTAAAAAGAACAAATTTATTTTTAGAAATAGTACGCAAGTCTGTTGTGATCTGGTATTTTCTAACACATCAGGAATGAGTCATTCTTCAAGGTGAGTAGAGCAGAGAAACATTAAATTTACTCGGTGACTTTTACCTTTTCAAGGACTCAATGGTTGTTTCAGGCAGTAACATCTGCCCTGTAAATATTTTCCAAAGTTAAAGTTCCTTGCTTTGGTTAGTCCAGTGAATTTTAAATTTTTCATTAATTATTTTATTATTTTCATTTTTTTAATTTTTCAAATTTAATTATAAACAAACATGTTTCATTTTACAGTGGGAGCTGTGAAGGAAATTGTTTTACCAGGCCTGTGTTTAAATAATCTAAAAGCAATAGCCAGTGGTTATTCTTGACTATATAGTCAAATTTGCTGAAATCTCCAAAACTCATTTATCTGAAATGCACTAATAGCTTTTTATACTAATGGAATAACTCAACACCCCTTGAAATGAGTTGATTCAGATATTTTAAAGTCTGTCATACATAATATGGAATACATGTACTAATTGTGAGTGATGACTCATTATTTCAATCAAAATTACCTAATGTCCATAAAGAAACTTTTACATGCACTGTTTTTAAAGTTTTGCAATGTTTATCTGACTTTTTATATTTCAACTTTTAAATGTTCTTCATTTTTGTGATGTTAGGATACTTTTGGTAATGTGTTCTTTTAACTTTAATCCTTTTTAATCCTCCAGGTGATGGAGGATAGAACAAGGGGAAACGGCACCAAGCTGTGCCAAGGGAGGTTCAGATTAGAGATAAGGAGGAAGTTCTTTACTGAGAGAGTTGTCAGAAGCTGGAACAGTCTGCCCAGGGAGGTGGTGGAGTCACCATCCCTGGATGTATTTAAAGAGCGGGTAGACGAGGTACTTAGGGATATGGTTTAGTGGGTAGACAGGAGCAGTTGGACGTGATGATCTCGGAGGTCTTTTCCAACCGAGCGATTCTGTGATTCTGTGAACTTTAGTTACTTTGGTGCTTTAGTCTCGGAAGGATATTGCACATATGCTAACCTTTTCCATAGGATCAAAGCTGTCATTCACAATCATTCTCTGTGGCCCAGGCTTCCTCTGGAGAATTACAACTTTGTTGTTGATTGTTGCACTTATACACCTGGCAAATTGTAACACTAGGTTGAGTTAATATCCCAGGTCTTACCAACAGGTTAAGTTCAGAAAAGTCTGAACTTCTGAGGAATGATAAGGATGACAGACCTGCTCAGTCAACCTTAACTTTGTGCCCTGACGTTGATGGTAGCTGATGGAAATTTTCTGTGTGCATTCCAGCTGCATTCCCTGTGCTGATGATAGCTGTCTTGGTTTATGGAGGACTCTGCGGAAGCAGCTTGGTGGGCTGTGATAGTAGTAAGAAATGCTCTAGGAAGGACATGGCCCTCTGTAGAGCAGGAATATGAGCTTCTTTGCCTCCTCTGTCGTTGATCAAGTGAAGGCATCTTCAGAGATCTACCAGGCTGACCCTGTTGCTGGGTTATGTAGATAACCAATAGCTACTGTCCTTGGTAGTTTATAATTGTAGTGTCAACATTGACCAGGCTTGAGAGCACTTTGACTGAAGTCTGAACCAAAGGGGGCTCATCGTCTCACTTCTTCAGTATTCCTTGGTAGTGGCTGATGTTTTCATGCTATTGCCACCCACCTTTGAGGAACATAGGTTTCCTATGGACTTGATATTGCTTATCTTGTTTTCTGTTCACTTGCCAGTCATTCTTACTGCGTATTCCTCTTTGCAATCTCTTGTTCTCTTGCTGGCAACTTTTTGCTATCTGGCTAACTCCTATGTGCATCTGTGCCCACTACTGTTTGTCTCTTTGGCCTTTACATTGTTCACATACTTAAGGAAAATGCTTATATATTATGTCTGGCTATGCCATCATGATGCTACAGAATATTTGCATACCGTTGTTGGTAGCAATAGTTTTGTATGCTTATATTCAACAATCTAATATTAATTATATCCTAATTACTACATTTATAATTTATAGGTGTTGCAGGCCTCTGTTTTGACTATGGAGGAGATTGTTTGCCTATTAAAGGAGTTTTGGGTCTTAACTCTGTATTAGGATGTTACTTAGAGAAAGGAATGAAGTTTGCATATGACAGTTACATGATTATGGAATGTTTTTGGAAGGTTCACTAAGCTAATTTTCCTGGAAAGATACTTCTTTAGATAAATTTAACCCTGCTTTAATATCTGTCTTTGAATTTCCTAGGTGTTTGATCAGAATAAGAAATGTTAGTTTTAGGATTTAGCACGTTGCTTTGCAGCTGAGATGTTCCTGTGGACAATTAATGCTAAACTACATTGTGTGATGCCCAAGTGCTCCACACTGTGCCTGATGTAGTAAGCTTGAGATCATAGTTGTTTCATTTATTTGAAATTCAGTTGTAATGGGATTAACAAAGGAATTTATGAGGCGTGATTCATGTCTGTTGTCCTTTTATCTGTGTGTTCCCTGTTCTTCCCTCCCTTTGCTTCATGCTCCAATTTCAGTATCTCCTGTAGTAAGACACAGGATAAAAGTATTCTCCCTTTCTCTTCTGATAGTACAGCCATTTGTAGCTCACCCTTTTTTCCTCATTTGCTTATGTTATTGTATGATAGCAACAGTCATCAGTTCTTATGTGAAGTAGCTCTTTGATGTTCTCTGCAGCTGTGTTGGATCTATGAAACAGCAGAATGGTTGCCCTCTGCTTGAATGTAGAGTCCAAACTATGCAACAAATTCGTATGTGCTCCAATCCCAATCCAACCTCTCTGCCTGTGCTGCATGGTACCCTCCCATACCCAATGATTGAGGTAGCCGATTCCCCACTGAACTAGGCCTCTCTGTAGTATATCGTTCAAACATACTCTTCTACCATTTCTGGAAATTGTATGTATCTTCCTTTTTTTTTTAATGCCTATTTTGACAGGTTTAAAAGTTGTGTTACTTCTAGATTCTGTGCCACCTCCTGACTGGCAGTGGTTGAAAGTGCAATAGGGAGATCATGCCTGAGGCATATTGGCGAGAGCTTGCTTGGTACATATGTACAGATGACAGAATCAGCTACAAAACTGAGGACTTTTTTAAATTTCCTCCTCCCCCTTGCCTTTCTTTGCTTTCCCTTTCCCCACTAAAGCAATAAAATTCCAGTTTGCTTGGGAAAGGAGAATGTCAGCATCACATTATAAGGGCAATGAATTCTTAGACTTTGTATTGCCTGGAGAAACAGGGCTCAGATACATCCAGAAAGACACATGGACTTTAGTGAACAAGAACAGTGCTTCTTACAAGCAGCTGTAATGGTTTTTCCATTTTTTACTTGAAGATAGGTCAGAAGTCAATAATGTGCCATTTTTGTACTGCCTTGTATTGACTGAGAATGAGTGAGTTTGCTCCAAAACGGTGAATAGAAGTATAATCATTCAGATTTTCCTTCATCAGGATTACAATGAAAAATATTTTTGCTGCCTAAAGAGGTCTTGTCAATTGATTTTTGTGATGACAAGCATACTTGTATTGCTATGAAGTATATCTGAATAGTGTGCTGGCACTTAATTCTAAATACTTGACCCATAAGTTCTGTATGAATTCAAGAGTAAAAAAGTTTCCTGAGCCTTTCCACTGTAAGACCTTGATTTTCAGATGTTTGTGCATACAGCACAATTAGATGGTTGTGCTGCCATTTAGAGGAACCTTGACAGGCTGGAGAAAGAGGACAACAGGAACCTCATTAAATTCAATGAAGGAAAATTTCAAATCCTCCCTCCAAGAAGGAAGAACCCTATACACCATTACAGGCTGGGGGATGACTAGCTGGAAAGCAGCTTTGCAGGAAAGATCCTGAGGTTCATGATGGACACCAAGCTGAATATGACCCAGCAACATACACTTGTGGCAAAGTAGGCCAGCGGTCTTCTGGGCTGTATTAGAGAAAGCATTCCCAGAAGGTTGAGAGAGATGATCCTTCCCCTCTACTTAGCACTGGTGAGACACATCTGTAGTGTTGGGTCTAGTTCTAAGCTCCTCAGAACAAGAGAAACATGTGCAAATTGAAGTGTACAGTGAAGTATGGTGAAGATGATTAAGGACTTGGAGTATCTGATGTATCAGGAGAGGCTGGGAGAGCTGAGACTCCAATAGGTCTCAAGAGGATCTTATCAATGTGCATAAGTACCTGAAGGGAACAGCAGAAAAGATGGAGCCAGGCTCTTCTCAGTGGTGCCCAGTGACAGGACAAGAGGCAGTGGGCACATGAAACACAGGAAATTCTGCATAAACATGTAAGAAAAAGATTATATTTTTTTAATTGTCTCTAGAAGTCCTTCCCAACCTCAGTGGTTTTGAGACTATTTAAGCTGGGAAAACATAAACTATTGAATTGGAAGTGTCAATGCTACAATGTCTGTAGGTTTGGTGAGGGCTTTTTGTTTGGTTTTAGTGTGGGGTTTTTTGCATGTATATGTAATTTCAGTACCAACTTTTAACTGTTTCCAAGAAAAAGGCTAGGGGAAAATATGTTGTACTTGGGAAAAATGTAATATTACAGGCTTCATGATTCTTTTTTACACTGAGGAAATGCTTTTTCCACGGTCCCTGTAACAGTCTGCTGAAATCTGGAGAAGTTTGAAGCCTCCACGCATATTCCCTGACCTTTTAGCTACAAAGATTTTCTGGATTTCTGCCTTTAATAAACAAATGTTCTGGTCAATCCTGAGTTAAATCAAACCCATATGAATGTTCTGCTTTGTTTTTCTGTTGAATACAAAGTTAAAACGCAGACAACTCTACACAGGAAAGAATGGTGAAAGAACTTTATCAAGGTTGCAAAGTGAGCCATTTACACATTACAGAATGTCAGAATGATATAGTGTCTGTGATGGAAAGAGGTAATTTGAAGCTAAGCTTGAATGTATAAAATAGGTGGCACTTTTATAACAATCTGGAAAATTGGGTCCTGATTTTCAAACGAGGTAGTAAAAGTAATGGCTGTTTTTGATTAATTTGGCAATAATTTCTCAGTACTTCTGTTCCAGGTGTGGAATAGAGAAGATAATACTGTCTAGTCTCTAGATTAGGTGATGGTTTTGAAGACAAATGCATTAATATTTGTAAGGCGCTTAGCTAATTTACTGAGAGTCCAGGAGTAAATTAATAATTTTATATTCAGCACAACATAGTAATGTTTGGCGTGATATTAATTTTAGTATTGTCTTATTTGCTGGTGAAGGAAGGACCCAGCTAACCTTAAATGCAGGGGGTTGCATACAATATATACAATTTAACTACTATTCTAATGATTTGTTTGTTGTCTCATCTAAAAACAAATAATGTGCTGTTTTCTGGTCTTCGAAAGAAGGTATCATCAGATTTTTTAAGAAAATGTTTCTGCACTGATCTTTTGAACTTTAAAATTGTCTTTTTCCACGTACTCTGGTTTTATTGCTTTTGGTTTTGTCTTTTTGAACTATGTTTGTCTTGCAGGTATAAAATCTCTTGCTTACCTGTTTTTAATTTGCTTAAGGTTTAAGGTGTAGTTTTAGGAGTTTAGGCAATTTTTTTGATTTTTTTTTTTTATGTAGGTCAAGATGTGGCTGAAGTCATTGCTTAAAAAGAATAGCCACTCGACATCATTTAATTACGGCATGTGATTGGTTGTTTATATCCTGGTGCACATGTATATCAGAGTGTTTTAAACAAAAAGGGAAAAAATGAAGTGGAAAAAAATGAATTAATTAGTGATATGAAAACTTGGTTTTATTTTGCAACCTCTGTGTTTCATACTGGATAATAGGCTTTCCTGATGTGTTCTCCTGTGTTGTTTTTTTTTTCTGTGTATATCATATTATTAAATCATGTTGAGAGCCTTACAGAGCTAAATATCTGCCCTTTTTGGAATAATGTGAACTGTTTTGACATGTAAACCACTTAGAAGGCGAACTGTGCTTTTGTAAAGGAAGAATTCTTAATGTGATTTGTAGTGTTAATCTGTTTTGAGATTTGAAATGTATTTGACGTAGAATTCACCAATGCCTTTTTAATAGACTTGAGTTGGAATGAAATAAAATTAAACTGTGTTAAATTGTCTTATTTTTCTAATTTCAGTGGCCGAACTGGAAAAATTCGAGTACAGTCCTTGAAAATTGGCTTGATGTCTCTTTCTAAGGGCCTTCTGGAAGAGAAGTACAGATGTAAGGAAGAATATATTTTATAAAATGCTTACATCATATAATTTATGTATAATAACAACACGCATTGCAGTAAAACATTTCTCATGTCCATAGCAAGACAGTTTTCTTGTAAGTAAAATAGAATTGTTGTTTTCGTTATCATCAGTGCCAATAGAGAAAGTAGGGTTTATATCCTGTCTGAAAAGTATTGATGTCAATTATGCACGGTCATAATGCACTGTATTGTACTCCCCAAAAGCAAATGAGAATATAGCTGTGTGGAAGCTAGAGAAGTATTATATCTGACTGATTTAGTTCACTTTATTTGTGTGTATGGTTTGTTTAGGAAAAAATCAAGCAATTTGGTGTCTATTGGAACAGATTGATATGCTTGATAAATCAAGGAAATACATCATAATCCAGCAATTGTATTCTGTGGTCTATGAGAAAGTTGATCTGGATTCTAAAAATAGTTTTCCAGTGTCTGTTCTTCCTGCCAGAATTGTGCAATGAAATTTTAAATTATGTTAATTTAAGAAATCTCAGAAACCTGAGAAATACTAAAATATTTCACAACAATGATTGCAGGAGCAGAAAAGAGTTGAGTAACTTTGTGGCAAAATCCCCTGACAAATAGTGAACAAGTGATAAAGCACTGTATAAAAGCATCCTAGGTGACAGACAGTTACATATTATGAACATAATCTTAAAATCACTATTCTTCGCAGCAGTTACTTGATACATTTCAGTAACACATGAAAAATATGTAGAGACTATATTTGCCATGTATCACTGGAGTTCTGCAACAATTTCTGCTTTCCTTAGAAGCATTTGTAGATAATCTTGGTTATTAACATTGAGCAAAAGTACAGGTGTCTTAGGCATTGTGGCATATCTTTGCATTTGAACCTGAGCCCATACTAAGATTTTGAGGTTTTTATTTTCCTTATGTCATCTGATGTGTCTGTGAATTAGTCTATCCCTAAAAGACCTTGAAAGACATACCTTTGGTCAGCAATGACAGTTCAGGAGGTAATCTGCCATTTGGTGTGAAATAAATAGCTTTAATGAAGTATAGGAGTCAGTTAGGCTATGGAGAACAGAATGATAATGCTAACAAAAGGTGGTTTAAATAAACCCAGAACCTAGGAATAAACTCACATTAAATTGCTAACGGTAGTTAATTAGTATACTTACGGTTACTGAATACAGATACTGAAGCAGACTGAGGAAGTGATTAGGCCAGATTAATTTTTTTTTGTTGCTGCTTCGTGTGAGTAGTAAAATAAAAATGGCAGCAGATGGTGGTTGCAGATTTGCTTAGTCCAAGTTAATGGGGTGGGCTTTTTCCTGAAGATGGCTGTGAAAAAACCTAAAATATTAGCACAGAAAAAGTCTCAGGAGACTTTCGCACTAAGTGATTGTAAGTTCAACCTGAAATACATCTGAAACGGAAATAATTGCTGAGCTTCTCAAAGCAGAAAATTAATAGTCAAATGACACAATTTGTTGTTGCTGTTACTCCTTTTCTGATCAGTGGGCCAGGCTTTGTTATCTTTATTTTCTGCTGTATTGTCCTTACGAACCATAAGATTGTCACAAAAAAAAAACCCTCTTCAGTCTGAAAGAAATTTTGCAAAAGAAGGAAGAAATTAATGGTATCTGATCCTGGTTGTTGGCCTGTGGTGGTTGTGCAGTCAGCGTTAGGGTGCTCTGACACCAGCTGTGTCACAGACTGATCTTTGGTGCAAGCTCTCTTGCTTGTTTTGATTTTGTCGCACCCTACTAATCATCTACTGTTGAGAGAAATTTTGTCATATCTTGAGCTTTCAGATCCTCAGGTGACAACCATGATGAAAATGCTAAGTAATTTCAAAGAAATAAGTCACTTGGAAAAGCAGTACCTCCAAACATGGATGCTTAATACCAATTACCTGACTTCTGATTTTTCCCTTTTTTTGGACCAGCTCCTGACATTTGCTGTTTCTTTTGGTTGCATTTCTTCTAAGCATTTCTGAGGTGTTGTAAATTCCAGGCTCCTCTGAGCACTGCAGTTGTCTTATGGTTGCAGCTGGAGCCCTTAGCAGAGCATAGTCCATGCCTTAAATGCAGTCTTAAAGGGGCATGCTCTTCTCACAGTAGCTGGTTATAAAATAGGCAAGTTTCTTGTTTTAAATTCTGATAAATTTTTTTAAAAAGATTAAAAAAAATATTAAAAATGTAAATTTGTTTAAATTTTTTGTTTTTAAATTTTCTTGTTTTCTTGTTTTGGATGAACTTTTCAATCTTTTCTAATATGCTTAACCAGACTGTCTGCTCAAGTGTTTCCTACCTCAGCCTCCCCAGAGAGCAGCTTTTTGGGGATCAACTTGAAGAAACAATTTCTGGGCAGCTGAGATATTTGGTTTATGAAATAATATGGCAAATTGACAGTTTACTGGTTCAATTGACCTTCATCTTTCTCTCTTACCTTTTTGTGGAATCAAGCTTCTGTTTTCTCCTTTGTCTAATGTGAAGCCTTTTAAGATTTATTTTTATTTTTATCTGGTTTTAACAGCCACCTTTAATCACATTAATTTCCAGTAAAAATAGGAGTTTTGTTAACTGTTTGTTGATTTCCAGTATAGGCAGGATCTTTTCACTTGATCCATTTTTAAAATACGATTTGCCAGATAAATTTCTGTGTTGTTTTTTTTTAATTATTATTTAATTAACCTCCTTTTTAAGATGCTAAACTTCAGGGTTGACATGAGAATGAATCTTTAATTTTAAAAGTCCCAATTATTTTAGAGGAAACATTGAAGCTTCAATTAAAGAATGCCTGTTCTTGAAAAAGACATGCTTAACTTCAAGCACACACCTGGGTGCTCCTGGAAATAAAAATGGACCTGCAAATGTAATTGAGTTGCAGTGAGCTGGCTACATCTGTGCTTGCAGAGCAAATAGTCCAGGGCCTCTCTTTGTTGGTGAGACCAATGACCTGGTCTGGCTGTATCCATATTATACTCCTCTTCTCAAAACAGGCAGGGCACATAAGAGCTACCTATTGGAAAAGATCCCAGACCCTACCTTACTCTCTCATCATTCCTGTCTATTCTGGGAGTGAGAGTTGGTCGACCTTGACTCAAAAGTATGACAGATATGCCTTTAACAGCTTAATGATATGGATGACAGTGTTCCAGTGCCTGGGACTGTGCCCTGCTCAGTTCATGGGTATAGAAGTAGCCCTAAAAAATTGAAAAGTAAAGAAAAAAAAAGAGTGCACATGAGAAATAGTGATAGTACCTTAGTTCCAAAATGCTGAGAATGCAATAAACAAAATGCTACTCCTTTTTGCCACTAGTTGTTCATACATTATAGGACTTCTGAATACTGTGGGAAAATGTTCTTGGAAGGTAAATTTAATCCTATCAGTAAGTATTTGTAACAGTAACAATTTTAATTTGCATGTGTAATTATTCACAAAAGGTTTTATGCCTGGTCGTGCAACCAGGAGACAAATGATGTCTCAGAGT